>NW_026897167.1:0-29338 GCF_033153095.1 Gastrolobium bilobum | reverse complement strand
CTGTCCTAAGGAAACTCAGATGCAAATAGTCCTACTGGCCAGCTAACTACCAAGTATGATTTACGCATCGTCATGCCACATACCAACATAGGGAAACACCATCCTATGCCACACCAAATGCATACACATACGTATAACAAAGCATTACACTATTTTATTGCATTTATATACACAATCACAACCTCCACCCTTTCAGGGCTTGGTAGAACAGTCAAGGGAATTACACCCAAGGTCCGAAGGCTTACCTCAATGCTTCAGTCGACCTTTGTTCTTCACCAACAGTTTCAGCAATCCACTTTTACAAATATACACCTACACATGGTGTAATGCAATCAACACATTGCATCCAAGAGTAACTCACAATCAACCATCAATTATCTCTATTCATACACAACACAAGGATGAGCTTACCAATTCCAATGAGCTATTCAAGCTCCATAGCTTGCTCCAATGGTTGATCACTCACGGTTGGTCCAAATGTCTCAATCCTAGACATCACAAGGATCCAATCAATCATTCAACTCACTAATTGTTCAACATGCTAGAATACTAACCAATCCAAGCATGAATTTTCCAATATTATGAACAATTATCAAATGACTATCTAGGCTCATTTCCACCGATTAAATGACATTCCTAGCATTTTCCATAACATGCTCTAAGCTCCATTCTTCCTAGAACATAGCTAATTCAACTACATTTCATAAAAATCCCAATTTACTATTCACAAACCCTAACTCATGCAAATTTCAAGGAATCATGAGGTTCAAGGGTTAGAATCTTACCACCAATGGTCACACAACCAAGGATTGATGGCTCCTCAAGCTTCAATGGAGGTAGAAACTCTCAAAACCCCAATTTTCACCAAAGGGCCGAATTTTTGAGAGGTAATATCTCTCTCCACAATGCTCCCCACTCAAAACAAAGCAAGGATTATGAAAGAGGGCGAGATTCTAAGCGATTTAGGCTTTTGAATCACCCAAAACCGTTGGGATTAGCTCTCTCTCTCTCTCTTTCCCTTTTCTTCTCTCTCTCTTCTCCCTCTCTTCTCTTCTCTCTTTCTGGTTCGACGGGTTGGGTGGGAAATGGGGTCATTTGGTGACTTAAGTCACTTAACATAGGTTAAGTGGCTCTAAGCGGGTATTGGTTCGTCTATCTATTTAACTCCAATAATTACCAAACTTTACCCAAAAGTCTGGAATATTATTCTAGGAATATTACTATTTTTATTTTTATATTTTGGGTACTTTTGACAGTACCCATTTATACCCCTTAATTTTCACTGAGTACACTTTTTAACTCCAAAGTGACTCAGATTCATTTTATTAAGCCTCATACTTAATTTCACCCAGTAAAACATGTTTAATTAATTAATTACACTTGATTTCCTAATTAATTAATATGGGCTATTATAGTCACCCCACCTTTTAGCGATTTTGTCCGCAAAATCAAGAACGTACCTGTCCTTAAACTCAGGATATTGCCGGAGAAGCTCATCTTCCCGCTCCCAAGTGGACTCTTCAGGCGTCCTTCCTTCCCACTGGACTTTCACCATAGGAATAGATTTATTTCTCAGCTTCTTCTCATCTCTTTCGAGTATCTTCAGTGGTCCAATAGGAGTCTTCAAATTCTCCCGGATTTCAACATTATCAGGTTGAACCACATGAGAAGGATCAGCTACATATTTCCTCAGCTGAGAAACATGAAACACATCATGTAAATTTGCTAATTGCGGAGGTAAGGCAAGCTGGTAGGCAACCGGTCCCACCCTACGGAGAATCTGGTAGGGTCCAATAAATCTCGGACTCAGCTTCCTCACTCCAAGGGCTCGTCCCACACCCGTAACCGGTGACAGCTTCAGGAACACATGATCTCCCTCCTCAAACTCTAGAGGTCGATGCTTGAGATCATAGTAACTTTTCTGACGATCCTGAGCCTTTTTCAGACGATCCCTAATCATTTTAATCTGCTCAGTAGTCTCCTGAACAAAATCCAATCCAAACCGCTCTGTGTCTCCAACCTCTGACCAACAAGTAGGTGTCCTACACCTGCGACCATACAAGGCCTCGTAGGGAGCCATACCCAGACTAGCATGGAAACTATTATTATACGAAAACTCAACCAGTGGGAGATATCGATCCCATGCAGTACCCTGCTCCAGGGTGCAAGCCCTCAGCATATCCTCCAACGTCTGAATGGTCCTCTCAGTCTGACCATCCGTCTGTGGGTGATAAGCAGTGCTCAGTCTCAACTGAGTGCCAAGAGCCTCCTGCAATGCTCCCCAGAAGCGAGAAGTGAACTTCGGGTCCCGATCACTAACAATGCTTTCAGGCACCCCATGAAGCCTCACAATCTCCTTCACATAGAGCCTAGCCAATCTCTCCGCAGAGAAATCTACCCGAACTGGCAAAAAGTGTGCGGATTTTGTCAATCTATCCACAATCACCCATATAGAATCATAACTAGCCTGCGTTCGCGGCAATCCCACTACGAAATCCATGGAGATACTCTCCCATTTCCATTCAGGAACATCCAGAGGTTGTAACATACCAGAAGGCTTTTGATGCTCAATCTTTACCTTCTGACAAATGAGACACTTAGAGACAAATTCGGCAATATCTTTCTTCATACCAGGCCACCAGAAATTCATCTTTAGGTCCTGATACATCTTTGTAGCTCCCGGATGAACTGTAAAATGACCTTTATGAGCCTCTGTCATCACTTCTTCCGCCAACTGCCTAGGTACAACAACACGACCCTGATACAATAGTATACCCTCCTCATTGCAGGATACACCACTCTGACCTTTTAGTCGCTTAGCACTTTCATTTTGCAGCTGAGCTTCTTTGATTCTGGTCATCAGTTCATTCTCAATGCTTGTGATTTCAAAGCCACAAATTTTACATGGGAAGATTTTAGATAATTGAATATCTCTGAACCTCTCAATCACATCATAATCTCTAATCATCATGCTTGATATGCTCACAGATTTACGGCTCAGTGCATCAGCTACAACATTAGCCTTGCCAGGGTGATATTTCAATTCAAAATCATAGTCTTTTAGGAACTCGGTCCACCGTCGTTGTCTCATATTCAGCTCCTTCTGATCAAACAAGTATTTCAAACTCTTGTGATCGCTGAATATTGCAAATTGCATTCCATACAAGAAATGCCTCCACTGTTTCAACCCAAAAACAATTGCAGCGAGCTCAAGGTCATGGGTTGGATAATTTTCTTCATGCGGTTTCAATTGCCTCGATGCATAAGCTACCACTCGCCTATCTTGCATCAGTACACATCCCAATCCCTTCTTGGAAGCATCGCTGTATAGCTCAAATTCACCTTCCGGGTCGGGAAGTACTAACACCGGAGCGGTCGTCAGTTTCTCCTTAAGGCTCTGAAAGCATTCTTCACATTCTTGTGTCCAAACAAATGGAGTATCCTTCCGGGTCAAACGGGTCAATGGCAACACCATGGCTGAAAATTCTTTAATGAATCTCCGGTAATAACCAGCCAAACCCAAAAAACTTCTTATTTCTGTTACTGTCTTGGGTCTCTCCCAATCAACAACTGCCTCTATCTTGCTAGGATCAACTGCCACTCCCTCAGCGGAGATAACGTGACCTAGAAATTGCACTTGAGAAAGCCAAAATTCACATTTAGAAGGCTTTGCATATAACTGTTTCTCTCTGAGAATTTGCAACACAGTTCTCAAGTGACTTTCATGCTCTTCCTTACTCTTCGAATATATCAGGATATCATCAATAAAGACAATCACGAATTGATCCAGAAACGGCTTAAATATGCGATTCATGTAATCCATAAACACCGCAGGAGCATTAGTGAGTCCAAATGGAATTACTTGATACTCATAATGTCCATATCTAGATCGGAAGGCAGTCTTCGGAATATCTTCCTGCCTAATTCGGATTTGATGATAACCCGACCTCAAATCAATCTTTGAGAAGACACAAGCACCCCTCAACTGATCAAGCAAATCATCTATGCGAGGGAGAGGATACTTGTTCTTAATTGTAACCTTATTCAACTGACGGTAATCAGTGCACAATCTCATGCTACCGTCCTTCTTCTTAACAAATATGACTGGTGCTCCCCACGGGGACACACTTGGCCGGATAAACTGCTTAGCCGAAAGCTCTTCAATATGTTTCTTTAACTCGACTAATTCCGGTGGTGACATCCTATACGGAGCCAGAGAGATAGGCCCCACACCAGGCAATAGATCAATCGTGAACTCAATCTCTCTATGAGGCGGAAGTTGTGGAATTTCATCTGGAAACACATCCACAAACTCCCTCACCACGGAAATAGTGCCAATCTCCTCATGACTTCCGCCTACTAAACCCCCCACAAAGACATATCCCAATGCCCCGGCCCTCAAAGCCTTTCCAACCTGCAACACAGATAGATATGGGGAAGAACTAGTAGCAGAATCATCAGCATCAAGCACAATCCTTTTACCGCAGCAGTCTATCATAGCACAGTTCTTTGACAACCAGTCCATACCCAAGATAACTTGAAGGCTGATCATAGGTAAACAAATAAAATCCAGCACGTAATCTCGGCCTTCATATTTGAATTCGACATCTTTACACAACACGGATGTATAACACTCATCTCCAGTAGCTGTAACCACTTTCATTGGAGGGCGAATGTCATACATTTGCAAATTTAGACCAACGGCCATAAAATCAGACATACAGGAGTGTGTAGCTCCTGAATCAAACAACACTTCAACATCCATATTATCAATGTAAATTGTACCTTTCACTAGATTCGGAGCCTTCTCCGATTGTTGACGGTCCATGGTATATACTCTACCAACCGTCTGAGACTCTAGCATAGGTGGAACAACAGAGACCGGAACAGCAGTAGCTTGAACTGCCATAGTCCTTGCTTCGTTCTGAGGATACTGCCTGGAGTAGTGACCGGATCTTCCACATTTAAAGCAAATCACCTCACCAGTAGCACATGGACCTCTATGCTCTTTGCCACACCCCTTGCACTTGGGAGGAGGTCCTCTATCAACAAACTTCTTCTGAGTACCGGGTTTTTTGAACAAGTCAAAGGGCTTATTCGCATTCAGCTTCTTGCCTTGCACCTTCTTGTTCTTCCAATAACCTGAGCCCGTTGCTTTATTGGAACTAGGTGCCTGGGCCTCAGAAGACTTCTTGGCTTGGGACACCTTATACACTTCTTCCACCTTTCTACACTGGTTTACAAACCGACTGAACTCTCGGATGTCACAATTTGACATCTTCCGAGACATATTCTCATTAAGACCCCATTGGAACTTGGAGGTCATTTCAGCCGGGGTGGGTAAGGCTCGCCCATAGTTGGCGTATTTCACCAACTCATTGAATTTTGAGAAGTATTGGTCAATAGACATCGACCCTTGTTTGAGATCGTTATACTCATTCTGCTTTTGTTCCCTAGCCTCTCTAGGGAAGTAGTTATCCAAGAACAATGTCTCGAATAACCGCCATGTGACCTCCCGACCTTCAGCTTCTAATGGCTGCACGGTATTTGTCCACCAATCTTCTGCTTCCTCTTCCAGCATATAAACAGAGTAAGCCAACTTCATTGCGTCAGGGCACCTCATCACCCTGAATATTTTCTCCATAGCTTGGAGCCATTTTGCAGCCGCCATTGGCTCATAACCTCCCTTAAAAGAAGGGGGTTTATGTTTTCGGAAAGCCATCAGTCTCCTTTCCTCCATCTCATGATCACCGACATTTTCAACTTGAGGTTGACGAACCTCAGTGTGATGACTCCGACTTCCGGAGTGGTGACTACCTTCACCCTCATTGTTACCCACTCCACCCTCTTCCTGTGAAGGAGGTGGAGAAGGCGTAGCAGTGTGAGGAGGATGAGTGGGTTGCCGGTTCACGGGCCTAGGACCCCTCAACGTCCTCAACTCGGTCATCATCGCGGCCATAGCAGTCCGCGAGTCTTCATTTGTCTTTAACAAATTTTCATTGGCTTGCCTGCTAGCAGCCAACTCTCTCTGAACGGCTGCAAGAGCTTCAGCCACGGGATCAGGCGGTACGCCCGTTGCCCCACGGCCACTTCTAGGCCTCACAAGAGCAGCCAAAACAGGTTCTGGCTGAGCATTGGTGTTTGATGGTCCGGGGTTGTTTCGGTTCCTCGTCATGTCACTACACATGTTACACAAAGAAGTGAGTTGATCAGGCCCACACTTAGTGATCACAAATGCAATAATCATACAGAGTACTAAAACAACTATAAAGCATCGAACACTAAGCATACTCAACAATAGCTAACAGTTATTCCCAACGAAACTGCTCTGATAATCGCTTAGAATCTCGCCCTCTTTCATAATCCTTGCTTTGTTTTGAGTGGGGAGCATTGTGGAGAGAGATATTACCTCTCAAAAATTCGGCCCTTTGGTGAAAATTGGGATTTTTATGAAATGTAGTTGAATTAGCTATGTTCTAGGAAGAATGGAGCTTAGAGCATGTTATGGAAAATGCTAGGAATGTCATTTAATCGGTGGAAATGAGCCTAGATAGTCATTTGATAATTGTTCATAATATTGGAAAATTCATGCTTGGATTGGTTAGTATTCTAGCATGTTGAACAATTAGTGAGTTGAATGATTGATTGGGTCCTTGTGATGTCTAGGATTGAGACATTTGGACCAACGGTGAGTGATCAACCATTGGAGCAAGCTATGGAGCTTGAATAGCTCATTGGAATTGGTAAGCTCATCCTTGTGTTGTGGTATGAATAGGATAGCTTGGATTGATGATGATGAGTTATCCTTGAATGCAATATGTTAATTGCATTACCCTTGTATAGGTGTATATTTGTAAAAGTTGATTGCTGAAACTGTTGGTGAAGAACAAAGGTTGACTGAAGCATTGAGGTAAGCCTTCGGACCTTGGGTGTAATTCCCTTGACTGTTCTACCAAGCCCCGAAAGGGTGGAGGTTGTGATTGTGTATATAAATGCAATAAAATAGTGTAATGTTTTGTTATACGTATGTGTATGCATTTGGTGTGGCATAGGATGGTGTTTCCCTATGTTGGTATGTGGCATGACGATGCGTAAATCATACTTGGTAGTTAGCTGGCCAGTAGGACTATTTGCATCTGAGTTTCCTTAGGACAGCTTGAGAGCTCGAGGGATTTCTCCTGGAGATGTATTGCACTTTGCATAGATATGTATTTACTGCATTATTATTGTTATTGCTATTACACTGATATGGAACTGTGGGGTGGATAGATGCTCCAAGGACCCCTGGTTTACTGGATATATTCGTATATCTCACCCCGTGTTGTGGGGACCCCCTTTCAGGTAAGGATGCTGCAGGAGCCTCTGGTGGCAAGTGGCCATACCTAGATCATGCATGAAATATGGCACTTCTTTGAGTTTATGCATGCCTTTTGTAGTTGACATGTATAGGATTTTATTTTGAAAGCCCATGATCATTTGTATATCTTGATTCATTGGATGAACTTAGCCTATGCTCATGCCTTTGGTTACACCTTTTGTTGATGGGAGCCAAGGGAATGATCATAGTGTTTTGTAAGCTAAGTTCTATGATTTGTAAAGGATATGTAATGTAAATGATGCCTACTTGGAATTCAATATATGCATGCTTGTTATGTATTGAGTTGTTGAATTGGTTGGGCTGAAAATCAATTAGGTACCCTCTTCGTTTAAACTGGTAAACGATGAGAAAACAAAGGTCATGCTGCCCAAATTCTAGGAATATTACTATTTTTATTTTTATATTTTGGGTACTTTTGACAGTACCCATTTATACCCCTTAATTTTCACTGAGTACACTTTTTAACTCCAAAGTGACTCAGATTCATTTTATTAAGCCTCATACTTAATTTCACCCAGTAAAACATGTTTAATTAATTAATTACACTTGATTTCCTAATTAATTAATATGGACTATTATACAAAGAAGGAAAGGAACCCTATAAAAAGGGAAAGAAGAGTGAGTCAAAGTAGCCCTTCTTCCCACTCCTGATTTCTGATTTATCGTTTTTGTTAGTTCTTGCTTTCTGCACAATTGCTATTTTCTTTTAATTTCTATTTTGTAATGAGATTCTGGTTCATCTGATGAACTCGATACATGTATTTACAGCACTGAAATTGCTGGTTGTTAGGCTAGTGCTGTAAATTAATTTTCTAGCATTTCTCTTTTATAATTTCTTTAGTTCTGTTACTGTGTGTAAGCCTCACCGATATGGATAGTGGCTAACTTTTTAGAGGTTGGGTTTAGGTGATACCCAAACCTCAGTGCTTGTCAAATATTTGATTTCCTGGTTTTAATTTTTATATCTCAGTTGTTTAATGTTTTTTTTTTATGTTTAAAATTATCTGCATTTTGGCCAAATGTCAGAGGTTTGGTTAGGATTTAGTTGTTGAGAAACAACTAATTCTGGATTCTGCATTAGACACATGGACTTAGATGAGAAATCATCTAAGGGATCTCAATTCAGAAATGAATGAGTCCTCATGTAATATTGGACCTGAGTCTCAAGAGTCATAATCCCACTTGGCATAGAGATATGGAAGTGGGCAACTTTGGGCTAAAATAATTTTTAAGAGATTAAAAATTAACAATACAGTTCTGTTAACTGAGAATCTTAGGATGAGCTTTTTGTTAATCAAATTATTTTTCAAGCACTGTGGGGAAGGAGAACAAAAACTCAACCCACCTTTTTAAACCTCTTTATCAATTCAGATTTTCCAATTTCCTTTGTTATTTCATATTTCAATCTCTATTTTGTTTTCAAAATTTTTGTCACATCTTTCATTTAAGTTGCTTCATTCTTCATTCGTATTTTATAACTTAGGAAAGTAATTCAGAAAATTTTAAAAGAAAAATGAACAGTAGTGTTTTAGGTCCATTTTAGAATATTTTTTACTTTACAATTTTATTTCTTCTATTTTCAAATAGTAACTCAGTTTTAAACAATTACAAATTTTAGTCATTTCAAAACGCCAACGATCCTTGTGGGAACGATAACTGGGACTTATAACAGCCCTATATTACTTGTTGTCGCGTATACTTGCGCGCATTACTTGCACAACTGTTAGCAAGGCAACACTTAACATGGCAACACAAAGCTCACCTAAATCTCCTCTGTCATCCTTAGGTCCTAAGCCATCTGGGATTGAAACCAACTTCATTGGTGATTCATGAAGGCTTTCTTGCATGGCCATGGAACTCACCACCCTCTTATGGTTGAAGTCTGCGTTAACAAAAATGATATTGCATCCATGCTCAACCAACTTTTGTGAAAAGTTCATCAAGGGATTGACATGCCCTTGAGCTGGAAATGGCAGAATTAGAACATAAGGAATGCTCATGTTGTATTTGTGTTTCTACTTTTTATTGATTTAGAGGGTTTACTCTTTATGTTGGGCTACTCAGTGTGGTTTATACTTTGCACAGTGGGTTTGTTTATATACTGAAGATAAATGGTGGTAGGGATAGTATGATTGTGATGCTGGAGGTGAGCTGCTAAACAATAATCACAAAAAAAAAGGAAGAAAAATACAAAATCTGTGTCGTGTAGGGAATTTTCTAATGTGCATCGGTAGCACCGTTTTTTCGGTGCGGCGATCGAATAAAAATTGGAGAGAGTGTAAAAATTGTACGGAGAGGATAAAAAAAAAAAATGATACATGTGTCGGTTTTTCAAACGAAGATGTACCAACGACGGACTTACTGAAGATGTGTTCGTCGTGTAGATGTCTTTCTATTTTCATTTTGGAATCCACAAGATAATAATCAAGACGAGGGACCATCTTTCCCGTTATGCTTATCCGACGAGACTTTGAGATAGTTCAAAAGGTGGGAGTGCCCAAAACCTTATAAACCCCACATTAGTTTCCCACTCCAAGTCCATACCTTGCAAATGGAACCCCAACATTCCACCACGCTTCCCTAGTGCGTGCCCCCACGCACAACTCCACGTGATGGATGCTCTGATACCATTGGATGAGACCTTGAGATGCATCACCCTAAAAGCTAGCTCAAAGGGTGGGAGTGTCCAAGCGTTATAAACCCTACATTAGTTGCCCATACAACCAACGTGGGACTCCAAGTCCCATACATTGTAAATGAAACCCCAACATTATCATTGCCAAGAACTATCAAATATGGTCTCATCCTCTTCGTGCAAAACAACAACTCTCTTACCAATCATTTCATTTTCTTCTTCCATCTCACACATTCTTCTTCCAATCATTATGCTTATCATTGCCAAGAACTATCAACTACGAAGCTACTTTAATAATTTTTATATTATATTTCTCCAACAAGTTAAAACTGTTGTCACCAGATTTGATATAATTTTGATTTTCTCGCCAAAGGTGGATCTCCGGGCATTGTTTTGTAACTAATCTTTTTCGAAAGCTAAAAAGAAGATCTACAATCCTTATGAAGAAATGAAGACTTAGTTTTGCTATTTCGAAATATAAATAAGATATTGAATGTAGAACGGAAAAATCTGCCCTGAGTATTAACTACAAAACATTTTTCTCCCATAGACTTGAAAAGCAAAAATCTAACCAATTTTGTCCAATGTCCCACTTAACAAAATTTCTCTCCTGACATAAACCATTTTTGTTTGCTACATGAAGGTATTTTTATTTACTATGTAAAGATAGTTATACTAGCAATAGTTAGATTCAGTTGCTGCACATATAGTTTTCCATCATAAATGTGTTGCCACTTGCTGCATAAAAAACACACTTGAAGACTTTTTACATTGATTGAGAAGCACAACCTGAAGTTCTGTTTTACTTGGAAATGCTTTCTGATATGCAGGGTACCAAAATAAAGAAAAATAAACTTGTTATATTAGGGTAATTTTGTTTCATCCACCTTGAATAATACTAATGATGATTCAAAAAGATCAAATTTACAAGCCCCTCTATAATTGACTTGCTCTTAAAAACACAGTTCATATCTAGACTCATTTTGAGAAACGAATATTTGGTGGAGAGAATTCCATCTTTATTATTTGACTCAACAAAGTCCATTCAATAAATTAAAATTAATCATTTTCATCTATGTTTTAATGCCAATTCAATTATATTTAATCATAATTTAACTATTATAAAGAGAGCATGCCATACAACGATTTCTTTATGAAAATGTCACGGTTCCAATTAGGAAAATATGAAAATTCAAATCAGGAAATGGATATAATTTGCAAATTAAACTGAATTTGCAAAAACAAACAAGCTATATGGCCAATCCTCATTCTTTCAGCCGCTTGACAAACCTGTTAAAATTCTCTGAAGAACGACTTCCTTCGGCTATGTTGCATGTTACCTTCTCCTTTAGCTCTAGAGACTTTGATCTTATGTTCTCATCACTAAGAAGTTGGTCCACTTTTGTTTTTATCTCCAAGCGTGACACCAATCCATTTTCATCTGAGTCAAATCCTAACCCAACTTTCAACTCATCACAAATGTATTTTTTGTTAAAAAATTGGTCAGAAAAATAAGGCCAGCACAAGAAGGGCACCCCATTAGACAAACCTTCCATAGTTGAATTCCAACCACTATGGCTAACAAAACAAGCTATGGCAGGGTGGCTTAGCACCTTTTGTTGTGGAGCCCATGAAACTATCTTGCCTTTACTACCAAGGAATTCATTGGGGTATGTCATCTTATTGGTACAATTGGAATCTTGACGCACAACCCAAAGAAAAGGTCTATTGGTAAGGTCTAGTCCAATTGCTAGTTCTTTGAATTGGTTTTGATCCAAGAGAGTAAAACTACCAAAGGCAACATACACCACAGTATGATGAGGTTGCTGATCAAGCCAACTCATGCAGGACAAATCTTCTTCCCAGAACTGACCAATTGATCTTGCATTTACATTTTTATTGTCATAACTTCTCAACAATGGACCAACTGGTAGGAGCTTCGGAACAAAGGGCAATGCACCAGGTTCAAGTTCATACGTGGTGTTGCAAAGCCACCACTTTGTCAAATGTGTAGTTCCTGCGCAGTACTTCAAAGAATTAACTATTTTCTTAAGATTTATTGAGTCAGCCACATTCGACCAAAAAAGAGTCACTGTGTCCATCACAGGCATAGTTGGTGATATCCGAAATGTCTTTTTAGTGATTGGTAATCCTGCAGTGAAAAACAAAACAAAATAAGCTGTAAAATACAGTGAAAAATAAATTAATAGAAATTATTTATTCGTTCAAAAGTTTACAAGCATCTTAGCTCAATTTAATTCTCATTCTGCGTAACTAAAAATATTTTTTAGATGAAACATAAGCAATATATGTAAAGCAATATATGTAAGAAATCACAAATAGGATTATATGAAATTAGAATACCTAAAGATTTAGGCATACTTGTTGACCACATGACTCTTGATATCTCAATTGTAGTGCTTGCTCTGCTATTCCTACAAAGGTTGAAGGACAAGGATATTCCTCTACAGTTCACACCAATCCCTTATCACAACTGTCGATAGAGCAAGTTGTGGAACGACTGTTTTTCCACGTACCGTGAATGCAGATGAGACCTAGTCAAACTTGTTAACCCTAGTCTCCTTCCCATCACGGGTCTATGAGTTAGGCCTACACTGTTACTCACACTAATGAGTTTACAGATATCCAAGCTCAAACAAATGGATCACTCAATTAAGTAGACTTTATACTGCACTTCCATATGGATAATGACTTAGCCTATTTTTATAAAAATAAAAAAATAAATGCAATTGATATCAACCCACAATAATTATAAAAACCCTAACATTCTCCCATTTGGGAAATATCAAATGTGTAATTTTAATTTTTAAAGGAAAACAAGTTATGTGAATACGACTCTCGAACTAAGGACTAATTTTATAATGTGGCCACATTTTAAGAAAACACATGATTCAAAGTGCGACATCTGAATATGACTTCATCCAACTAAAGTCAAATAACAATAAATCAGGCGGTGATTATATTCTTTACTGATGTAAGACTTTCCATGGTCACAAATGTTATTTGACTCTGTCGACCAGTCATTACTGTGGAGTGTAGCAAGAAAATAGCATGCCAATATGATCCAACAACAACTAACTACTATTTTCTCTATTAGTCATTAAATTTCTCTAAAGTTCCTTTAATCCAGAGAAATTTCATGGTTTATCAAAAAACCACCATGCAATCAAATATGGTGTGGTCCACGGGCCAAATGGTTCTAACAACACTCAATTTCATAGTACCATTATGTCTTGAACTCTCATATAGTGTCAACCACACACATGATGGTCCCAATGACACTGAGTTTCAAAATCTTATTATCATGCCTCAAACTTGAAAATAGTGTCAACAATAGATATGGTGGTCCTAACGACACTGAGTTCAAAAATCTTATTATCATGCCTCAAACTCCAATATAGTGTCAACTACAAGCATAGTGATCCCAACGACACTGAGTTCCAAAATATTTTACAATTGATATGGCCTTGTTCTCTACCATGGCCCGTGCCTCTTCATAATCAGCCCACAGAGTTGTAAGCTCGGCTTCTTTGTCCTTAAGATTCTTCAGATAAAGCTCTTTTTCTTTGTTCAAAACCTCTTCAGAAAAGTTGGCCACTTTCAAATTATCCTCGGCCTTGGCCAGTTGGGAACTGAGGTCCTGAACCCTGACCTCTAAGTCGGCCTTTGACTTCAAAAGCTCTTCCCTCAACTTGGAGAGCTCATCCACCTTAGTAGAAAGTGCTGAACTGGAAGCGTTGGATAAGTTGATTCTCTGATGGAGATCCTAAAAATATTGGATCATAGAAGTCATCTTTAATAACTCATCTTCCATCCGACCTAACATAGCCCGCATGTCAGCAGTAAGGGGTGAACCTCCCACGAACTGAGGAGGAGGCTTCAAGCCAGTGCAGGGACAATCAGAAACTCCAATCTTCCATAATTCCCTAGGCTCTAAAAACACAGCATCCCCAAAGGGAGCGCTGGAGGGCGGAGGCGGAGGTAGAGACGGAGTAACCTGAGAAGTGACAACATGGGTAGTTACGGCCCAGTGGTTAAACTACCACCCGCAAGGTCAAGTCGTCTTTTCTTTTGATCCTCGCCAATAGGGTTAGCTTCAATTAACTTTCCTTTAGACGAGGCCTTCTTTTTTAAAAATTTCTTATAGTCGGAGCCCATTGTATAGACTCCAAAAAGAAGTACAATCGGTCATAAGACAGTAAAAAATACTTAAAAGAAACCCGAAAAACCCGGGATAACATACCAAATTCTTCGAGGAGATCATCCCCGAACTTATCCACCATCTTACCTAAGTCAAGAATGACATATTCCTTGACATATGCCTTTAGGACAGTGAAACTGAGTCACTCTGCATCAAAAAGAGAAGACTCACGGGTCGAATAATCATTTGATTGCTTGAGATAATGGTTCATACTCCAATAAAGTTCAAATCGGGCTGATAAATCCCCATCTTCAAGCATTTCAACAGCAAACCAAGGATGACAGCCATAATGAACTGCCACATTGAAAAAGTGATCCTTAAAATTCTTAAAGGACCGGGTAAAATTATGGAAGATTCCATGCCGAGCTGTATATACATTAAATAAAAAGAAAAAGAAGGGGACCATGCATGGTAGGTGATGGGACGAAAAAATCATTCCAATTCATGCCCATTTTGATGATAAAATTCCATCCGTTCCATCAACTAGTAACCAAATTTTGCTATAAAAACACGTTCCCAGACCCTGAGAAGAGAAGCACCAGAAGGGAATGAATGATGATGTAATCAGCTGATAAATGAAAGAAAAAGGGATCAGTTTGACTTATTTGTACACATGCTCCAATAACCTCTTCTCTGACTCCTTTGCAGGAAACGTTGAAAAGAAGCTTCTAAAAAGCAGAAAGAAGTACAACAATCAAGCAGGAGGAAACATGTACAGCAGAGAACGAAGAGTGCTAATTGGATTAGAGAAAAAGCAAGCATGAGGGTCTCAGAACAAAAAGGAAATTCCCAACCATAAGCCATCCCATCAAACAACTTGCTTCACTTGTCAGAGTACTAGTCCACCGCCTCTCTATACAATCAAGGAACATATGAAGAAGAATCATAAGATTGACATCCATTCCTTCAGCTTATAAATAGAAGAATCCCACACGAAGAAACCATCGAATTCCTTAAGAAGAGATCACCTAGTGTAGTTGAAGTTTCTGTATTCTATTTGTATAGTTTTAACAATAAGCTAAGTGACAAAAACTCTTTCCTCATTTCGTTTCACCATTTGAGACTCCTCACGAGCAATCTCCATACTTCTCTTTTTTATTTCTTTGTAGTGTAAAGTTGTTTCTTATTAATATATGTTTGTTATTTCTCTTCTCTTCTACTCGTTATTTTCAAACTGAATCTCGGGTCTATGGGATTTTAGATTGAAATATATGTTTATGTTTTCAGCCATGGGCTAAGTTATTTTGGAATGGAAAAACTGTGAAATTGTTAAAAAACTATGTTCAAAACTCTTGTACAGAAGCTTTTGTATTTATGTGATTTAAGTGATTTTAACTCTTTGGGTATCAATGGAAATTGAACACAAACTGTAATATCCCATATTTTCTTTTAATAAAATAATAATAATAATAATATAATAATAAATATTTTTGGATAATAATGATATTTAGTATTTTGTAATTAATAATATTGGTATTTAATATTTTTAATTAATGAGTTAATAATAGTTAAATTAATAAGAGGTAAGATAATAATAGTAATATTATTTGATTTATGTGATAATATATAATTATATATATATATATATATATATATATATATATATTAGATGATAAATTATGATTAATTGATTGATGATTTATGTATTTATGTTTGATTAGTAAATTGTTTAGATATGATGAGTCAACAAACAAAAATTGTTTAGATATGATGAGTCAACAAACAAAATTTTTTTAGATATGATGAGCCAACAAACATAAATTTGTTTAGATATGATGAGTCAACAAACATAAATTGTTTAGATATGATGAGTCAGCATTGAGTCAGTAATGTGTAAGCCCTAAACTTCAACTATAAATAGAGGTCTAGCCTAACCAAACCAATTCACTCTTCAACATTTCTCCTCTACTATTCTCTCTTCTTAGTTCAAAAACTTAGTTTAATTTATTTTATATTCTTCTGATTACCAACCGGTTCTCTGCCCCAAATTACTCTTTTCTTCTAGAAGTTAGCGAAAACGGAAATCAGGTAATCCTAATCTCTAGGTGGTTGTAGATTTGTTGTGTATGAAATTTTATTGGGTGTCCTATTATTCAGGTAGTTATATGTTTGATATATGTAATCTCAATCCCTAGGAAAATTTTAGGATGTTTTCATATATTATATGTAACCCTTAGGGTATTTAAATTAAATTATTTTAATCTCTAGAAATTAATTGGATTAATTATTACATTTTGGCTTTACTCTAATAGATGTGAATATTTGAATTATGATTTGGAAAAATTATGATATGATGATTGGATTTAGATTTTACTCTTTGAATTCTGATTTCAAAAATTATGATATAATGATTGGATTCGAGTTTTACTCTGTTATATGTTGAATATGAAAATTATGATATTCTTGGATAATGGATTTGAAAATTATGATGGATTAGAAAATTATGATATTCTTGGATAATGGATTTGGAAATTATGATGGATTTGGAAATTATGATATTCTTGAAAAATTGAATTTGGAAATCATACTCTTGATTAAATTGATGTGGAAATCATGAAAACTATTTGACAATTATGAGAATTGTGACAAGATTGAATTGATTGTATGTGATTGAATAAATTAATAGTGGGAGGATAGCTTTGGGATGGTACCTCCCAAGGTGATGAACACAATTTTTGGGCTTTATGCCTCCGATGTGAAACTGATGTGAAAAAGACTATATCCGTTCTTTCCAAAGTGGTGTCTGGCAGGGTTTCCCGGGATACTAGTAGCAACTTTGGGAAGATGTGTGCACACTAGGAAGATGTGAATTGATTATGGCCAATGTGATTTGTTTGTGACTGGCAGGGTTTCCCGGGTCACAGGGTAGACTGGCAGGGTTTCCCGGGTCTACCATGGTTCTCTTCCCACTAAATATAATGAACTTAAACATTATTAATGAAATTTGTTATTTGATTTGATTATGAAGAATGTCATTGAGTTGTAAATATTATCATATTATGATTAATGTTGTGCTAAATATGTTAGTTGATAATTACCAAATACATTAAATGAACTTAATAAAGATAAATATTATATAATGGAATTTTGATTATTATATTGATATTTGATTTGATTAATGTGGAATTGATTTGAACACTATTTGATATTTGATTTAATATGTTATTAATTACATTAATTGTATTTTGATTGGGATTACCAGCTTTGCTGACTTTTGTGTTTGTTTAACTGCAATGATCCTTCACGGGGGAGCAGATTTTCAGTGAAGCATGTTGCAAAGGATGGGGCTAGCTGTGGGCAGTGAGGATCACGACTCGGATATTTCTAGCTATCATAAATATTATGTATAAAAAAAAAACTGTAGTCTTAGATTTTTATTTGAATGTAATAGAGTTAGCCTTGCACTTGTCCCGGTCCAAGTGCGGCAGTAACACTTCCCAAATTTGATTATTTTGAACTTCCGCTGTTATTTATAAAATTATTGAATTTATTTATGCTATTATAAATTGTTAGAATTTGGGGTGTTACACAAACTGAGAAAGGAACTTCCTTAAGGAAGGGATTTCAAACAACTTAATCATAGAAGGAAGGTAGGATTGTGGAAACTATCTTACTGGTTGCCTTCGAAATAAGGGACCACCTCGTTCTCTAAAGGTTCTGAACTTAGTAACTGTTGGAGTCAAGGGAGCCATAGGAATATGAAAACTTGTGAGCCATTTAGTCCATAAGCTTAGGAATCAGAGTTGGCAGTGAAAAGACTTGAACAAATTCAGAAGGGTTAAGTCTTGAGTTGAGAACATAACTATTTAATAATGGAACAGTGGATCTGTTCCTTGTGTTAAAATTGTTATTTAATTGTTCATCAAGCTCAATGTGCGGGACTTGACCTGAAGTCGAACAAGGAGCCAGTACAAGTGCGGGGAAAAGAAACTTTGAAAGGTCCAACTCAAAAGAAGACGAGATGGAAGAACTATCACTAAGCTCAATGCGTGAAATTCGATCTAAAATCGATTTAGAACTCATAGAAGGAACTAGGGGAAAACTTTTTGATTCCACGACATTGAGAAGATGGGAGGAGCTTGTCGTGGAACATACAACCAAGGCTGAGACTTAACAGAGTCCACCTCAGCCCAAAACATTATTGATATGAGGAGATTGACTTTGTACGTTCAGACTTCCCCTCATCGATGTGGTTTGATCTCGTCTTTCCCTCGTCGATATGGTTCGACCATGTCCTCCCCTTGTCAATGTGGTTCGACCCCATCCTTTTTCAGAGAGAATCGATCTCCATTTTATGCTTCCAGCTCGATGGCTACAAAGAAGCATTTGTAGTTTCTCTTCCTCATTATACTCCTCACCATAAAGCCAGTAAGGAACCTCCCTAGGCATTTTATGGATCAAGGCCTTTTCCTCTTGAACTTCCTCATTATCTCCATCTCGGCCAGTATCTGAGCTAGAACTTTGCTTAGGAACACTCATTTCTACCCCTAAATATTAGAGGCTAAACAGAAGCTCTTCACAGTTTTAACCTAAAAGGGGGAGGAGAAGGGGCTCTCACGACAAAAGAGCCCCAGGACCACCAAATACAAAACCCCCCAAGAAGTTTAAAGTAAAAGAATGACTTGAATTTCAAAAACTTTCAATATCAAACACCAAAAGTAGAAAAGACTTAAAGGAAGAAAATGTTTAAGAGGTACCTATTTATGATTAAAGAGCAGGGTGAACACGCAGAAACTGCGGAGAGAATGCAGGAAATGCTCCAAAAAACCTAGAAAGCAAGAAATACAAGTCAGATATTCGAAATGAGAATGAAAGCTACTGAGGGAAAACTTAAAAGGGAAAAATATGTGAAGAGAAACTGATGGGTGCAAAAACTGAAAAAGCAAGAGGTAAAAGAGTCATTTTGCAGGGAAAACATTAAATGCATGTCATTATGACCTACAAAGATCCAGGACAACTCATGCTCTACAACACTGAAACTACCAATCGATTAATGACACGTGGAAAATCGTAACCATCAAGTAACTGGCAAAGGTGAAGAGTCTTGTCGATGTAACTGGCAAAGGAACGTCCTTGACAACAAAGTCACTCAACATCACCAACAAGATCGGCCTTGAATAAATGTTGAACTGATACGACCCATGGCAGATATAATGACCCTAAATGGTAAATCTTAATTAGAGATTTAATTTAAGGATTTAAATGCCATAATTAGATTCAGTGAGTGATTCCGAGTATTTTGACTGTAATCATGACTATGTTATGAACAGTGCGTTCTGCCGGAGAATTTACAGTTTTGTGAATTAACCGGTAGAGCTTAAAAGAGAAAAATAATTTTAGAGACATAATTTGATAATTCTGACGACAAATATGAGTTCAGAACGAAAAATTGTATAGTCTGGCACTTTCCGTGAAAATCTCGTGAATAGTGTTTCTACCGGGTATTTTGTACTGCTGTTTAAGCAACCGGTAGAGTACAGAAACAAATAATTGATGAAGTAAGAATAAGAAATTCCAATATATGCCAAGCAAGTCAATATAGGCCCAAGAAAATGATAAGTTTATAAGTGTTAAGTTTCAGAATTAAATAAAGTACAATTAGTGGTTCACAGTGCATTTCGTTAAAAACGGTGCAAAAACCATAGTGTGAATTATGAACATTGTTACTTAGGAAATAAAAAATTAAGGTAAATGAGTTTAGAAAAATAAAAATATATCCGTAGCTTTAAGTTAAGTTACGGGTCAATTAAGTAAAAATACGCGAAAGAAAAACAACCGGGTAAAGGGCTATATGTGCTTAAAAGCTTAAGTGACTCAAATGAGCACTATTCAAAATCAGCTCTCTCTCCTCTCTTCCTCAAAGAAATCGAGCAGCACTTGGTGAAAAGGGGGGGGGGGGTAGGGTTTGGTTCTTCATTTCTTTGATTCTCACTCAAAAGTTCACCAAATCACAAGTCCCACTACTTGAAATCGATGGGAAACCACCCAATGAGTCCATCCCACCCATTTATTTGAGCTATCATTGGTTGTGTGAGGAGATATTTCCTTCCCCAAATTCGTGCACTATTCATCAAGAGGGCAAACTGAAGTTTTTGATGGAGATTCTCTTGGTGTAGGTCTTCTAGGCTTTGGGTAGTTGATTTGAGGTAACAAACCTCTATTTCCTTGGTATTATTTTGATGATTTAAGTTATAAAAGTTATGAGTATGTTTTGGTAGGAAAGCATTGTGTATTAAACTTTGATTTAATGATGAATCTTTGATGTCTTGGATTTAAGAAATGAAAATAAGCATTTGTATGTATGTAAAAAAATTAGAAAAAAATCCTATACTTTCCTCTACATGTTCGGCCATCATAGGTGAAGAGTAGGTTGTTGTGCAAAATTTTATCTTAAGTATTAGGAAGGTTTAATGTGTAGGAATTAAGTGGAAATTTGATAAATTAGTGAGAATGCCAAAGTGGGAAAAATTATATGAAATATGCCCTTAGGTTTAGGCCTTGTGGGGCTTTGGAGGGACTTTATGCTCCAAAAAAATTAAGTTGGAACCTTATGAAAACATGTATTTGTATGTGTAAGTTACATGTAAGTGAAGAAAAAGAACCTTTGTCTATGTCCTTGTAGTGTTCGACCTAGAGGGTGGTATAAGGGTATATTTTGTTACATTTTATTGTAAATAAAATGTGTTGTAATTCATTGTATAAAATTGATGAGTTAAGAAGTGAAATGACTTGAAAAATGGTTGAAAAATACTTTGATTTCCTAAGGGTATGTCCGCAGCTTTTGAAGTAAAGTGGCATGAATGATGTTGAAAATTCTCAAGTGAATACTTGATTAAAATTAAAGAATGCTAACGAGTATAAGGTGGTCTAGACTTGTGTATTGGCATAACATTGGCAAAAATATAAAGAAAAAAAGATAAGCGATAAAATGTATGCCTTATGGAAAGTCTAGGCATGCTAGCCTTTTATTGATTTGTATTTGTGGATTCTTGCTCTAGGTGTACCTAGGGACTAAAAAGGATCGGAATCTCTTGAAGACATATAAGTAACTTGTGCAACAAGTAAGCGTATTGGTAAAGCTTCAAGAGGTAAGCTCTATGTTTAAGGAGTCTTTTCCTGCTTGAGTGCTCCACCATGGTTAGTGAACTATGGTTGGACTGTATGACGATGATTTAGATGCTTTGTATAGATGCATTCATATAGAGTTATTTGATAACATGATATGTTTTGCTCTAATATGACTTCTGTAATATGATTTCTGTAACAATCTCTGGCCATTGATTGTATAGTACCCTGATGTCCGCTTTGGGGTCCTCCCTCGGGACTAATGGTGTACGCCTCTGATATGTCTGGTTCCGCTTTGGGGTCCTCCCTCGAGAACACGTGCGTTGATTTCCGCTTGGGGTCCTCCCTTGGGAATGACGACGCACATCTTTGATATGTCTGGTTCCGCTTTGGGGTCCTCCCTCGGGAACACGTGCGTTGATTTCCGCTTGGGGTCCTCCCTTGGGAATGACGACGCACATCTCTGATATGATATGGATATATGCTCCGTTCTGTTATGATATCTGTTATATGTTGTATTTGTATACTCTGTATCTGACTTTCATGCAGGAGTGAGCCAGGGGTATGGAAAATTCTCTATAAACCTGGAGCTTATTGAGATTTGTAATCTCACCCCTCGTTGGGGACATATTTTCAGGTGCCCAGATTCCCGGTGAGTCCTCACTAGGCAGGGACGCGACATGTGGCTGAGGCAGTTGACAAATCGGATTTTGAGTGGCTGTAGGCTACTACTTTTTGGAAGTATATTCATGTCATTTTATATTTCCGCCTTTGATGGATCATGACATTGATCCTTTATTTTGTATATGTTTTGTACATGTCTGTCAGTTTGATGCATGTACATTTGAGTATTCAGGCACATTATATGATGATGTTTCAGATATGTTTACGTGTTGGATTGCATACTGTTAGATATAGTGGCACTGAGCCAAGTTACGCATGCGCCCATTGATGGGCATTTGATTATATTTGTATAAACTGTTTATCAGAAAATGTTTTTGGGTGAGATTAGAAAACCCCAGTTGTCCGATTAATAGAGGAAACTCTGTCCGATTTTTCGCTTATGACGAATGAGAATTTAAAAAGAAAAAGAAAAAAGTTAGCTCGTATTTTCATAAGTTAAGTCTTCCGCTATTTTTTGTTTATATCATATGTATGTTAATTGAACCAGCTCGAGACGGGGATGTTACAGCAGAGTGCGTCATTAGACCTCGGCACACGCCTTAAAACCTCTACCTCGACCAAGTTTACACTTTAAACAGCTGAAGCACAAACATGGCCCCTGTAAGTCGGAGACATGGATAAGTCTATGGGAAGAGCAAACTGCCCCAAAACCCACTGCGGACTCAAGATGATATCTCGGCACGATAGACATGTTAATTAAGCTTCTACACCCCGACAGTCCAAGCTTCCGAACTGCGGACCTATAGACTGGATCCATATCTCAGCCACATATCCAATAAAAGATCAGGATTTATCTCAATCTTATCACAATAACATAATCCAAGGAGGATCAAAGAATAAGATCCTTATCCCCAAGAAATAAGGCAGCTATTATATCAATCAAGGGATATCTAAAGCCCAAATCCACAAAGGTAAACACTATAAATAAGAGGCTAAAGACCTCATGTACACACGTTTGATCTATTTACTATTGCTGCTAACATTGTGCACACACCCACGCCTTGGCTATAAGCCTATTGTCTGTGCGCAGTGATTGGTACATTGGCTTTAAGCCAATAGGATATCTCTTTATTAGTTATCTCTTAGTGTATACCTTTACAGTATAAATTCACGGTTCACTAGAACCGAACATGTGCTAACTTTAACACAATGCCCTATCAAGATCAAAATTCGTAAAGAAAAATCTAAATGTCATCTCCATTCATCATAATTTAATCCAATAACTAATTATATTATGGCATTGTTATCATTCATATTAAAATCATATTTATTACATAAATGAAATGATATTAATTATAGGCAATAAAGTAACTTTATGGAAATACTTAACATATTATAAACTCTCATTTGGCCAGAGTATACAATACACAATTATTTCATATTATATAAAATCTTATCTTCATGTAAGTTTCAAAAAATTGCTGCATACAGTAACCACTTTAGGCAGATAATTGCAAACAATAATTTTTTTAGTCATAAAGAACTCTAACAATTCACAAATAATGCTCCAAAAAATCATGCCCAAATAATATGAAAATCATTATAACCTATTTTTTCAAAATTCATATTGCATTTACTAAACTACAAATTTTGTCGCAAATTCGAATCCCTAATATTAGCAATTATATACCTTAGCTCACTAATCAAATTCTTAATTGACAAAGCACGTAAAATCTACGCTAAATTAGCGAGTAATTACTAGGATTATAACCACCATAATCTATAATAATTTTTCATTAATTAAAATATGAAAAAAGGAACATAAACATTTATGTTTGTCAAAAGTTAAAATATGTATTTCAAGAACATTGAACAAGAAATTATTTAAAGACACTTACAAATTGATTGAAAGAAAAATTAATAGAAAAATATAATTTAAGGAAAAATACGAATGCATTAGCATAAATTAGAGGAAAATATATACCTTCAATTCAAACAAGATAATGAGACCAACATAATAGTACATTTTCCTTTGCGAACAATGTACTAACCAAGGTCAGAACACCGGATGAGTTAATTAATGAGCATAACAAGTTGTCATAACAAGGCCAACTTAACAGTACATACCCCGTTGGGCAGAATGCGCAAACCAAGGTATAAACCAAGGCTAGAACCTTAGATAAGTTAATCAATAAGCACAACATTGAGTTTTTGAAAATCTATTCCCTTTGGGCAGATAGATTCCTAGATCAATAAGCATCCAATAACTTCATCATCTACAACCTCAAAGAAAATCTGCTCAGTGAGCATACACTGACTTCAGAGATGTATTCTCCAATAACTTCATCCTAAACAAGTTCACAAGTTCGTAGTTATAACACACAATCACCCCATTTGGGTAGGAAATTGCATGAAATAACCATAAGCATTCCTCAATTTTGCAAAGAAATTTTCCCAAACCAATATAAGTAATCTCACTTTGGTGTTAATTACCCATAGTAATTCATGAAAACTTTTACAGAAATTAATTTTCTCTTGCCCAAAACCATAATTCAGTCCACAAGAAAGTACAACATCTCTACTGATAATGAATCAAAGATAATAACATTTGCAAAATTTTTTTGTACTCAAACAATTCAAGCGAAAACATGCACCATAATAAACAAAAAATATATTATAGCAATCATATACGGTTTATTACTTTCCCAAAAAGGATATTTATTGCAATAAATTTTTTATTTTAAATATATCATAAAATTATAATTAATTATAACATCACACAAGTAATATTTGGTAAAATTAGGTCACTATTGGGCTGGCAAGTGCCTCATGCACCATAGCCCACGGATGAGCGTCACTTAAAACATCCAAATAGGTCTTCTTCCCCACCAATCAAATGATCAACCACCAAAGAAATAAGTTGCATCCATAAATAATGTCTAACTTTAAATGAAGTAGTATTCGTCAAAGCTATCATGGATTCATGCATTTTTATTCATGTTAAGTGTGATGTAACCCCATGACTATCAAATAACTTTTATTTTAAACTATTCATTCCAAATAATTTCAAACTAAAAATAAAAACACGAAGGATAATGTATTTATTTTTATCCAAATATTTTCATTGACCTAGAATCACAAACATAAAGATATATCTTCAAAACGTTCAGTCAAATCCAACAAGGGTTTCAAATCAAATAATAATAATAAATTTGACTAAATACATATATATATATAAGTACGTGTCTTTGATGTTGTGAACTCTCTTATATAACGAACAATCATTCCAAATGATTTAGAAATAAGGTCATGATATTTCCACGAAGATTAATAAACTAACAAATGTTATAATAGATAAATGAATAAGTAAATAAATAAATAAAAACTATTTATTTATTCAAAATCAATGATAACAAGATTTCCATATGCATTGAAATCTTAGAATACAAACAAATTCTCTTCCTCCATAATCATGAAATTCCCTGTCGTAATTACTAAGAGAACCATTCAAACCATCTAAGGCAGTCAAATTGAAAATAAAGAAAAACAATAAGGAATTATGAATTTTACTCATTTGCTGTCAATACATCACACATGCTTGTCATTAGAGCTGGCAAAATGAGCCGAGCCCGCCGGGCTGGCCTGCCCCGCCCACCAAATGGGGCGGGGCGGGCTGAGTTTCTCAAATCCGCTGTTCGCCAAGCCCGCTCGGGCTAATTTTTTTTTTTTTTTTTTTTTAACTTTTAGTGTAAAATGTCACAGGCTTGGCGGACAGCCCGCCCGGCCCGCCCAAATGGGGCGGGGCGGGCTGAGATATCTAGCCCATCTTCAAAGGCGGGGCGGGACGGGCCAACTCGTTTTTTGACGGGCTGGGGCGGGACGGGCAGCCCACTTTGACACCTCTACTTGACACGTTTCAATTCTATTAACTTTGGAAAGACCCTAGACACATAGATATCATTCATTATTATAATTTAATATTTCAATTATAACATGAGCATGAAAACATTGAATTACCACGCACAATAATTAGTGGAATTAGGAATTAGATTTGAAATCTTAACGGTGACTTTAATTTTGAATTTCTCTCGTCAAAATTCATGATAAAATAAATTCAAAATAATATCCTGTAATTTTGGGTTTAATTTTTCCTTATTTAAATTATACATTCAAGAACACGAGGGAAACTGGTTCAATCCCAAAGATATACTCATGTTTAATCAACCAATACTGTGTCATAAATCATGTAATCTAGACTTTGATACCAAATGTAAGAAATCACAAAATAAGATTATATGAAATTAAAACATCAAAAGCGTTTAGACTTACTTGTTAACGACATAATCCTTGATATCTCAGTTGTAGTGCTTACTCCGGTATTCCTGCAAAGGTTGAAGGGCCAGGATCTTTCTCTACAGTTTACACCACTCCCTTATCACAACTGTTGATAAGGCAAGTTGTAGAGCGGTTGTTTTTCTTTTTCAACATATAAGGATGCAAAGGGGATCTAACCAAATTTATTAACCCTAGTCCCTTTCTCATCATGAGCCTATGAGTTAGGCCTACACTATTACCCACACTAATCAGTTTACAAATATTCAAATCCAAACAAAAGGATCACTGAATTAAGCAGGTTCTATACTGCACCCTCATAAGAATCACGACTTAACCCATTTTTATAAAAACAAAAAAATAAATACAATTCATTGGGGGCTACAATAATTATAAAAAATCTAACAGTATACACATATATCAAGCTATAAGCAAATGCATGAAGTGATGTTAGGTAATGGTGATTAAAATTAGTTCTATTAGCATATTAGTTATCGAAAGTCCAATTGCTGCGCCCATAAGTTAGCCCAAACTGCCTTATCTAGGAATAAAGGTCTCGAAGTCTACCATGATGCTCCTACTTGGATGTCTCCCCATCTGTTAGAAGACATTAATCACTTAGGAAGGATATCTTCCACCGTTTCCACCTATGTAGGTGTTTAGTTTATGTTGCTATTTCTTTTCTTCTTTTTTTTTTTTTTTTGGGCTTGATGCCCTCCACATGTATATATATATAATTAATTAATAAATCAACCAGAATATGTGACTTGTTAGTGATGTAATTAATAGAACCAAACAAAACTGACTAGTGAAGTATGATATTATTACTTACCATCAGAATCTATGATCCCTTTATCAATAAGTGCAGGGATGTTGCATTGAAAGGCAAACATAGCAGCTGATGCAGGCCAGAAGAGAGCTCCTTTGATTCCCAACTTGTTCCCAACATTCAAAGCCCATCCCATATTCACATCTGCAACTATACAGCTGATTCTATCCTCACCATACAAATGAATTTCTTCTATTTTCCTCTGAAGCATAGAAGGCATGGTGCTTAGTATAGCATCAAATAACTTGACAAAATCTGTTCTGTCATCCTCAGGTCTTAAACCATCTGGGATTGAAACCAACTTTACCAGTGATTCATCAAGGCTTTCTTGTTGCTCAACCATGGAACTCACAACTCGCTTATGGTTGAAGTCTGTGTTCACAAAATAGACTTTGCATCCATTCTCAACCAACTTTTGCGAGAAGTTCATCATGGGATAGACATGTCCTTGAGCTGGACCTGGTAAAACTAGCACACTTGGAATGCTCATGTTGTATTTCTGTTGTTTCAGAGACTCTACTCTCTATATTAGCCTGCTCAATGTAACTCTACTCATGTTGTATTTGGATGGTGGGATATATAATATAATGAACCATGATAGATGAAAACGGAAAGAGATTTACAAAAATATTACATAAAACGAAGGAGTGACTGTTCAGTCACTTTGGAGCAAAGAATAAAGCAATTATTGATGAAAAATCTGAATCAGATCTTGATGTTTCATTAGTAATATTATTTATACATCTCTTAGTGTTAATTAACTGTCACATCAAAGATTAAAGTGTGATAATTTCAAGAAATATTTTTTACTACTAGTTTTCTATATAATAACACTTTACTAGTCGTTACTGTTCTTGTCCTCTTAGTAAATGATTGGTGGCCTTCATTCAATGTGGTTGAATTTTGATTGGTGGCCTTGTGTATATAATTGGATGCTACCAATTAACTACCAACTATCCCTGCTTCGGAGTTATTTCTGATGTGAACTTCATTGGTCTCAAATGCACGTTCCAAGTGTAATCCTTATCTATTAAGGAAAGGGTTTAAATTTTCTAAAATTAGTTTAGATAATTTTATCTAATGTTTATCAAAATACACATATAAAAATGTGTGTGGCTAATATTTTGTTTTTTCTCTTCTCTTCACACGGGTTCATATGGACCCCACATATTTTTATATATATACATTTTGGTGAACATTCTAGCCTACGATTTGATGCTAACGAACAATTTTTTTCGAAAAAGGGAATCACATCTAATCACATATCACAGTGACCATAATCGTAGTCAGATTAATTTCTTTTTGGCTGAAAGAGAAGATAGAACTTCTTGTGTCGACGGTAAGATCTACCCTGAAGAGTGTGTTGCTACGCAACATAAGCTGGTATATTCCTGGAAAGATATCTGTTGTTAAATTCAGCTCTCCATTATTAAGTGCAATATGTTCTTGGCCAAGACTCTCCTTGGTTAATATTTTTACTTTTTTATATTATTCATCGATTACTCGATTTATCCGATTCGAGCTGGATAGGACCAGGACCACAAAACTCTAGCTATCATGTTTTTAACACAAATACACTGGATTCGAATTCGAGACCCTGCGTTCCCTCCTTGATTAATACTAATGATGATTTAAAAAGACCAAATTTACAAGACCCGCTATAATTGTCTTGCTCTTAAAATCACAGTTCATAATTAGACTCATTTCAGAAACTAATATTTGGCGAAGAGAATGTCATCTTTATTATTTGACTCAACAAAGTCCATTCACTAAGCTAAAATTAATCATTTTCATCTTATGTTTTAATGCCAATTCAATTATATTTAATCATAATTTAACTATTATAAAGAAAGCATGCCATACAACGATTTCTTTATGAAAATGTCACGGTTCCAATTAGGGAAATATGAAAATTCAAATAAGGAAATGGATATAATTTGCAAATTAAACTGAATTTGCAAAAGCAAACAAGCTATATGGCCAATCCTCATTCTTTCAGCCACTTGACAAACCTGTTAAAATTCTCTGAAGAGCGACTTCCTTCTGCTATGTTGCATGTTACCTTCTCCTTTAGCATCAGGGAACTTGATCTTATGTTCTCATCACTAAGAAGTTGGTCCACTTTTGTTTTTATCTCCAAGCGTGACACCAATCCATTTTCATCTGAGTCAAATCCAAGTCCAACTTTCAACTCATCACAAATGTATTTTTTGTTAAAAAATTGGTCAGAAAAATAAGGCCAGCACAAGAAGG
>NW_026897166.1:0-29193 GCF_033153095.1 Gastrolobium bilobum | reverse complement strand
TGCGACAGATCTGCTATGTACTTCCGAAGTTGAGACACGTGAAACACGTCGAGGATGTTAGCCAGGTTCGGGGGCAAGGCAAGACGGTAGGCAACAGGTCCTACTCTACCAAGAATCTGGTATGGCCCAATATATCGCGGGCTCAGCTTCCTCACTCCGAGTGCCCGACCTACACCGGTTACAGGTGAATGTCTCACAAACACGTGTTCACCCTCGCTGAACTCCAGCGGACGATGCTTAACATCATAGTAGCTCTTCTGGCGATTCTGCGCCTGCTTCAACTTTTCACGGATCATCTGGATCTGCAAGGTGGTATCCTGGACAAAGTCCAAGCCAAAAAGCTCCTTATCCCCAACCTCAGACCAACAAGTATAGGTCCGACACCTCCTACCATACAGTGCTTCGTAGGGCGCCATGCCCAGGCTAGCATGAAAGCTGTTGTTGTAAGAAAACTCAACCAACGGAAGGTACCTATCCCATGCCGAGCCTTGCTCCAACGTGCAAGCTCGCAACATGTCCTCCAAGGTCTGGATGGTCCTCTCAGTCTGTCCATCAGTCTGAGGGTGATAGGCGGTACTCAATCTCAACTGCGTACCAAAAGCCTCCTGCAGCACCTCCCAGAACCGAGAAGTGAACTTCGGGTCCCTATCACTAATGATACTCTCGGGCACCCCGTGAAGCCTCACAATCTCGCGGACATAAATCTTGGCCAACTGCTCTGTAGTGAAGCTCACCTTCACTGGAAGAAAATGGGCAGACTTCGTCAGTCTGTCCACAATGACCCAAATAGAGTCACAACCCGCCTGAGTCTTCGGCAATCCCACCACGAAGTCCATGGAAATACCTTCCCACTTCCACTGTGGTACTTCAAGAGGTTGAAGTTCACTAGACGGTCTCTGATGCTCAATCTTCACCTTCTGGCAAACCAAACACTTAGACACAAATATAGCAACATATTTCTTCATGCTCGGCCACCAGAAGTTCTTCTTAAAGTCTTGATACATCTTAGTAGCACCAGGGTGGATAAAAAACTGACCCTTATGGCCTTCTGCCATAATCTCCTCTGTCAACGGGCCTCGAGGAAATATAATCCTCTGCTGAAACAAAAGCACTCCATCCTCATTCCAAGACACACCGTCTTGGTTCTTCACATAATCCAGACACTCTCTCTGAACTTGTGCCTCTTTAATCTTTTCAAGCAGCTCGTTCACAACATCAGATGCTTCCAATCCGAGAAGTACACTCTCACACGGAGCGGTCACTGCCAAGTTGCGGAACTTCTCAACCACATCGAAGTTACCAAGTAACAAACTGGATGAACTACTGGATTTCCGACTCAAAGCATCAGCTACCACATTGGCCTTGCCAGGATGATACCTTAGCTCGAAGTCGTAGTTCTCAATGAACTCCATCCATCTCCTCTGCCTCATGTTCAACTCCTTCTGGTCGAACAGGTACTTCAAACTCTTGTGGTCACTGAAAACCACAAACCTCAAGCCAAAAAGATAATGCCTCCAAATCTTGAAAGCAAACACAATAACAGCCAACTCCAAGTCATGAGTAGGGTAGTTCTCCTCATGAGGTTTCAACTGCCTCGAAGCATAGGCAATCACTTTGCCCAACTGCATCAACACACAACCTAGCCCCTTCCCGGAGGCGTCGGTGTAAAGCTCAATCTCAAGCGCAGGATCAGGAAGGACCAACACAGGAGCAGTAGTCACTCTTTCCTTCAAGTCCTGAAAACAGACCTCACACTCGTGAGTCCACACAAATGGAGTCTCCTTCCGGGTAAGGCGAGTCAATGGCAAAACCATGGTGGAGAACCCCTTGATAAACCTCCGATAGTAACCTGCCAAACCCAGAAAGCTCCTCACTTCCGTAACTGTCTTGGGTCTCTCCCAATCCAGCACGGCCTCAATCTTGTTCGGATCCACTGCAACTCCCTCAGCAGAAATAACATGCCCAAGAAACTTCACAGACTTGAGCCAGAACTCACATTTGGAAGGCTTTGCATACAGCTTCTTCTCCTTCAGCACTTGCAGAACAGTTCTCAAATGCCCCACATGCTCCTCCTCCGTCTTGGAGTAAATAAAAATGTCGTCAATGAAGACGATCACAAACTGATCCAGGTACGGCTGGAAAATCTGGTTCATGTAATCCATGAACACAGCAGGGGCATTGGTGAGACCGAACGGAATCACCAAGTACTCAAAATGACCATATCTCGAGCGAAATGCGGTCTTCGGGACATCCTCCGGCTTCACCCGAATCTGATGGTATCCGGATCGGAGATCAATCTTGGAATACACACAAGCACCCCTGAGCTGATCCAACAAATCATCAATCTTGATTGTCACCTTGTTCAGCTGCCTGTAGTCGGTGCACAATCGCATTGTCCCGTCCTTCTTCTTTACAAAGATAACTGGTGCTCCCCAAGGAGACACACTCGGTCTAATGAAATCTTTCGCTGAAAGATCCTCAATATGCTTCTTCAGCTCTGCCAACTCCGGTGGCGACATCCGGTATCGAGCTAAAGAGATCGGCCCCACACCAGGCAACAGATCTATGGAGAACTCTATCTCCCTCTGTGGCAGAAACTCAGGAATCTCCTCAGGAAACACCTCAAGGAACTCCCTCACCACAGGAATGCCGGTGATGTCCTCCTGTGTACCACTCACCAAACCTCCCAACATGACATAACCAAATGCCCCTGCTCTCAAGGCTCTCCTAGCCTGCAGCAACAAAATGTACGGTGAGGAACTGGCTGTGGAATCACACGGAGACAACACTACACGCTTGCCACAATAATCAATCATCACACAATTTCTGGACAGCAAATCCATGCCCAGAATAACCTCCAAGTTGGCCATCGGCAACCCTATCAGATCTACCGAGAACTCACGGCCATCCCACTCAAACGCCACATCGCGATAAACAGTGGTAGCATCACATCTTTCTCCGGTGGAGGTAGTCACCCGCATCGGTGGAGAAAGCACATCACTGGGCAACTCAAGCCCCACAGCAATCGGGGTAGCAACAAAAGAATGCGTAGCCCCAGAGTCAAACAACACATCAACAGCTAATGAACCAATCGTAACAGTACCTCTGACAAGGTTCGGAGCTCGATCCGACTGCTGACGATCCAAAGTATACACTCTCCCAGAAGATGGTGGCACTGCCGGTGCCGAAGCAGGTGGAAGGGGAACCATCTGAAGTGGCACTGCCTGCACTGCAGTAGCCCTCGTCGTCGCCGACGGACAGTCTCTAGAGAAGTGGCCCTCCTTGCCACACTGAAAGCAAATCAACTGGTCGGTAGAACACGGCCCAAAATGAGTCTTCCCGCATTCCGAACACCTGGGAGCAGGAGGTCTCGCTGCACTCCCCTAAGCGGAAGTCCTCTTGATCTGACTCGGCGCCTGCCGAGCTGCCAACGGTTTACCCTTGCCCTTGTTCCCAAACTTCCTATCTCGCCAAGAAGTGGAACTACCAGCTGCAACCTTTGTTGCCTCAGCAACCTTGGCCCTCTTGGCCTTACTGGAGCTGTAGTAATCTTCAATATCACGACACTGCTGAACCAGTGTCCCAAAATCTCTAGAAGCAGAACCAGCTAGGTAACCAGCAATATCCTCACTAAGTCCGCTGCGGAACTTAGTAGCCAGAAATGTAGGAGTAGGCCTCGCCATCCTGAAGTGTGCAAACTTCACCAACTGGTTGAACTTGGCCAGGTACTCGTCCACAGACAACGAGCCCTGCACCAATCTGTCAAACTCTCCCTGCTGCCTCTCCTGAGCGTCATATGGAAAGTACTGACCCAAGAAGAAATCCTCGAACATAGGCCAAGTCATCACATGACCCTGCATCTCGTAGACATGAGAAAGGTTTGTCCACCACTCATGGGCATTGCCCTCCAGCATTTAAGTAGAGAACATCAACTTCTGCGGATCTGTGCACTGCATGACCCGAAAAATCTTGTCCAACGCCTGAAGCCAACGTGCAGCAGCAACAGGATCAAAGGATCCATCAAAGGCAGGTGGCTTATGCTTACGGAAAGCATTCAGCCGGCGATCGATCTCATCACGATCCTCAACAAAAATAGGGACGGTCTGCATGGCCCCCGTAAGATGACTGCCATCTCCCATCTGACTCTGAGAGTCATCCTGCAGACTGGGTGGAGGTGGTGGTGGTGGCGGTGGAGGTGGTGGCGGTGGAGCATGACCAACACCAGGGCCATTCCTCATCTCCTCCAACATGATTCTAAACATCGTCATGTTCGCTAGACGGTTGGCCTCCAACACGTCCTTCGTGGCCTTCCTGTTCGCCTCTCTGACGGCGTCCAGCATGGCCTGGTTTTTCATTCTCATGGCCTCCTGGTCGGCTAGTCGTGCCACCTGCATCTCAGCTAATGCAGCCAGGACAGGATCGGGCCGATCCTCCGAAGTCTCGCGGTTTCTCCCGGGTCTTACCATGATTCTGCACAAGTTACACAAATTATGAGTTGATCAGGCCCACGCAATGTGGTCACATATGCATTATCATAATAATACTCGACGGAGCAAACACACAAAATAGACACAACCAAACATCCTAATCATTGCAATACATACAGGCTTTTCCCTTGAACCGTTGCTCTGATACCATAAAATGTAACACCCCGTGTATACCCGGAATATTAACATTACATCGTATTAAGCGGTGCTTAATTAAAAATGCGGAATATTCTTTTTCTTTTCAATTATGACGTCATTATCAAATTACCAACTGGATTACTTAATCAATTTCATAAAATAACGCCTGTACGTAAATTGCACTAAGACATCTACTGAAATACCTCAATATATAGATAAAGTGTGTATCTAAATCACGACATTACATCAAGTAATCCGGACAATATCCTGATACATTATTACAACTCCAAAAGACTCAAGACATAAAAATACTATGTGTCATGGACAATCCCCATGCTCACCAAATAGACATAGTAAACAACAATCTCAACATAAAACTCCAAAATCATAACAGAAGCTATAAGAATATAAACAGCATGCAAATCCAGCATCCAATCATGGCAGCATAAAATAACAGCACTCTAACTCAGCTCCGGCCTCCTGCTGCCTGAGGTCTCAACGTTACCTGATCCTGAAATAAGCATTCCCCAAACATGGGGTGAGATCTCTAAACTAGAAATCTCAGTAAGACAAGGGGTCCTCAAGGATCTTCCACCCTAAGCTCACTTACATGTGCAATATAAGTTCAAAAGCATTTATATCATTATCAGTTCCAAAAACTATGTAGTGCAACAGATATCTATGGCATGTGTGTAATCACTATCTACTGGCCAGAGAAATGTAGGAATACGTCTATTCCCTACATGTAGTACAAGGAACACCGCTTGCACCTCACCCACAGCCTCACCCTATTATATGTTCTACATACTCAGGCTTACCGTATAGGTGGAACACCTTCATGCATATCAACAAGGCACTAACATATAATAGCTCAACAGCATTTCCAAAACATCAAAAGCATGTAACACAACATGCATATACCATATCCCCAAGGGACATGGTGGAACCACAACATGGCTAAATCGAGGACACGAAAGCTTACCTCTAAGCTAGCTATCCAATGCCACAAGCTCAAAGTCCAATCACAACAGATCACAATATGATATGGACCAAACATAAATCAATAACATGTACCACATGCATACAAATTAAAGACAACGCCTTTTCATTACGTTTTCAAGTCTTAAAGCTTCTAACAAAGCCACAAGCCCTAAATCCCATGATTCTGGCTTAATCCATTAAATACAGAAGTTCAACTTCATCAAACTAGGATCCACAAACCCCCAATAGCCTACTGTACACACAACACAGCTGTTGTTCTGCGAAATCCCAGAATATCTGGATATCTCACTGTCCATATTCGGATATGCAATATCCGGATATACAGATTCACATATCCGGATATCCAATATCCGGATATCCCAAAACCACGTATCCGGATATCCAATATCCGGTTATCAGTTCGACAAATATCCAGATATCTCACGACAGAATGCAGTTTCTGCATTTTCGTGAAGATATCCCTTAAAGGTTCCTTTTTTACCGATTTTAAACACCTAATCATGCATTTCTAGATGTGTTAAGCCTCACCCAACAACAAGTTATCATCTTTTAACCTTAACCTGCATCAAGCTACCATTTTTAAGCCTTAAAACTCAAGTTAAAGGTTGATATACATACCAAAGCTCAAAAACAGCAAAGGGAGATGCTCTTGGAGCTCACAATCAGACTCAAGCTACTGTCACAAGAGGATGCACGAAAATGAACACAAGATGACTCTTTTACTCAACAAGAAGACACCTTGAAGCATCAAAAAGCCAACAAAAGGTCACACCCCTCAAGAACAGCAAACACAGCTCTTCAAACTCCCTCACACAGGTTCTCTAACTCAGAAACACCACCCCAATGTAGTCCCAAGGCCAACCCTCACCCTCACCAAGTGTTTAAATGGAAGAACAAGCATCAAAGGTGAATGCTTGCTCAAGAAATTGTGAAGAAGGCAAGGAAAGAGTGTTTTCTGGTCAGCCTCCAAGTTACTCACGTAGAGAAATCTGATCCTAGGGTTTTGTGCCCATAATGAGAGTATTTATAGCCCAAACACACTTAAACACACAGTATTAACTTTAATTTCTACGCTTAGTATTTTAATCCCAAACTTTGGATTCTCAAACTACATAATTTTCTAAGATTTATTATATTTTTCTGAGCACCTTTCCGGTACACGTTTTTCAAAGCCAGTACCGGTTTCTAGAACCAATTCTCATTATTTGGACTTGAAACTCGTTTTACAAGTCCTACATGTTATTCTAGTAATTATCATGCACTTACATTAATTTTTCGGGATATTTTTTTTGTACACATTTATACCGACTAGCAGAACCGGTATCTGCATTTTTCTTCCGAAAAGCGACTTTCAACATTCTTAATCACTTATTATGATTATTAAGCCTCATAAATAATTATTAGGGTCAATTATGGAATCATTTCTTATTTTTGCATAATTAAATAATTAAATACCTTAATTAACGGTGCGGGTTTTACATCTGGCACTTTCCGTGAAAATCTCGTGAATAGTGTTTCTACCGGTATTTTGTACTGCTGTTTAAGCAACCGATAGAGTCCAGAAATAAATAATTGATGAAATAAGAATAAGAAAGTCCAATATATGCCAAGCAAGTCAATATAGGCCCAAGAAAATGATAAGTTTATAAGTTTTAAGTTTCATAAGTAAATGAAGTACAATTAGTGATTCACAGTGCATTTCGTCAAAAACGGTGCAAAAACCATACTGTGAATTATGAATATTGTTCCTTAGGAAATAAAAATTAAGTAAATGATATTAGAAAAAATAAAACTATGTCCGTAGCTATAAGTTAGTTCCGGGTCCGTTAAATTAAAATACGCGATAGAAAAACATCCGATAAAAAGGGCCACATGTGCCTATATCGCCTTGTCACTTAAATGAATCATTATTCATTTCAGAATTTCTTCTCCTCTCTCTTGGATGGTCGAGCTGCACTTGACAAGGGGGGGGCTTAGGGTTTGGTTTTTCTTCCTTTGATTTCTACATCATCCATCCACCAAATCCAATGACCCACCACATGAAATTGATTGGAAACCACTCATAGAATCAATTCCACCTATCCATTTGAGCTATAGTTGAGTGTGTTAAGAGTTATTCCTCCTCTCATTTTCGAGTTAAACATATGAACATGTATAAAAATTGGAAAAAAATCCCATGGTGACATACCCTAGATTTCGGCCTTGATAGGGTAATTAGGGGTGATGCACAAAGATTTATTGTATGTATTGGGAAGGTTTAATGTGCTTGAATAAGAGGAAATTTGATGAGTTAGTAAGAATGTTAAATTTGAAAGAAAATCCTTTGAAACATACCCTTGATGTTTCGGCCTTGAAGGATTTAAAGAGCTTGAGATTCCCAAAAATTATATTGGAACTTGGTATAAATATATATATATATATATATATATATATATATATATATATATATATATATTTATGTACGTGTAGTTGTTAAATTAAGTGAGGAAAATGTATTGTAAAAGAGAAGGATCCTTGGAAATTCCCTTAAAGGATTCGACATATAGGGTGTTTAGGGAAAGATGTTGTCATATTTTATTTTAATAAAATATGTGTGCTTCAAAGTATAAAAATGATAAGTCATGAAGTGAAATGGTTTGAAAAGAAATCATGGAAAAATATATTGTTTTCATAATTTTAGGCCCACGGTCCTTTAAAGTAAAATGCCATGATTTATGTTGGAAATTCGTAAGGGAATGGATTATTAAATTAAAGAACACCAACGGTTAAAAAGAGGTCGAGACTTGTGTATTGGCAAAAATGTAAAGAAATGAAAATAAGCGATAAAATGTATGCTTTGTGAAAGGATCATGGCATGATAGCATTTTATTGATTTGGTATTATGGATTCTTGCTCTAGGTGTACCTAGGGACTAAAAAGGATCGGAATCTCTTGAAGACATATAAGTAACTTGTGCAACAAGTAAGCGTATTGGTAAAGCTTCAAGAGGTAAGCTCTATGTTTAAAGAGTCTTTTCCTGCTTGAGTGCTCCACCATGGTTAGTGAACTATGGTTGGACTGTATGACTGTGATTTAGATGCTTTGTATAGATGCATTCATATAGAGTTATTTGATAACATGATATGTTTTGCTCTGATATGACTTCTGTAATATGATTTCTGTAACAATCTCTGGCCATTGATTGTATAGTACCAGGATGTCCGCTTTGGGGTCCTTCCTCGGGACTGATGGTGTACGCCTCTGATATCTCTGGTTCCGCTTTGGGGTCCTCCCTCGGGAACACGTGCGTTGATTTCCGCTTGGGGTCCTCCCTTGGGAATGACGACGCACACCTCTGATATGATATGGATAAATGCTCTGTTCAGTTATGATATCTGTTATATGTTGTATTCGTATACTCTGTATCTGACTTTCGTGCAGGAGTGAGCCAGGGGTATGGAGAATTCTCTATAAACCTGGAGCTTATTGAGATTTGTAATCTCACCCCTTGTTGGGGACATATTTTCAGGTGCCCAGATTCCCGGTGAGTCCTCACTAGGCAGAGACGCGACACGTGGCTGAGGCAGTTGACAGATCGGATTTTGAGTGGCTGTAGGCTACTACTTTTTGGAAGTATATTCATGTCATTTTATATTTCCGCCTTTGATGGATCATGACATTGATCCTTTATTTTGTATATGGCCTGTATATGTTTTGTACATGTCTGTTAGTTTGATGCATGTACATTTGAGTATTCAGGCACGTTATATGATGATGTAGTATTCAGATATGTTTACGTGTTGGACTGCATGCTGTTAGAAATAGTGGCACTGAGCCAAGTTATGCATGCGCCCATGGATGGGCATTTGATTATATTTGTATAAACTGTTTATCAGGAAATGCTTCTGAATGGGATTGGAAAATCCTCAGTTGTCCGATTTATAGAGGAAACTCTGTCCGATTTTCGTTTACGACGAATGAGAATTTAAAAAGAAAAAGAAAAAGTTAGCTCGTATTTTCATAAGTTAAGTCTTCCGTTGTTTTCTGTATTATCATATGTATGGTAATTGAACCGGCTCGAGACGGGGATGTTACATTTATGGTATCAGAGCAGTTTCTCTAGGAGAGCCTGTGAAATATTGCATGAACTGTTCGGGTTGTTATATTCTTCCATTTTCTTGGAGTACTATGATATGCATGTCTGATCACCGAGTGTGAGCGTAGCTAACTCATTCCGTTGTGTGAAATATGCAGAATTATGGTTCGTCCAAGAAGGACTCCTGATCCTCTTAGTGACCTGACAGATCCTATTCTCGCAAATTTGGCTAGACCTCGAATAAATCAGCGGGGAAATACTTCACAGCCAGATCCAATGATAACGGCCTTAACTGAGATGCAACAAAATATGGCTGCAGCTAGGCAGCAAGAGCTGGAAGTGATAATGAAAGCAAATCAAGACCTGTTAGAGGCTAATAGGTTGGCCAATCAAGAAATGATGGCAGCAAGCAGAATGGCGAAATTTGAAATGATGAGATTACTCTTGGTTGAGGTGAAGGCTGGTGGGCAAGGTCCACGGCCACAACCTTTGCAACAGCCACAGCCACAACAACAACAGCCTATTCCTCCTCCTCATAATCCCATTGTTGTGGAGGGTGAAGGAAATAATGATATGAATGAAGAATCTAGTCACAGGGGTGGTGTGGCACAGCCAGCCACTAATAGAGAGCAAATAGAAAGAATGCTTAATGCCTTCCGAAAACATGCACCACCAAATTATAAAGGAGGCATTGATCCTATTGCTGCAATTCAGTGGTTAGAAGAATTGGATCGCATTTTTACTGTCATGGAGTGTGATGATCAGCAGAAATTGTTGTATGCTTCTTATATGTTGCAGAATGATGCAGCCGATTGGTGGAGAAATACCCGTCATCCCTTGGAATGTCAGGGTCATGCTATTACCTGGCCTTTATTTGAAAGGCAATTCTTGCTGAAATACTTTCCGGCTGAAGCCCGGATAAGGAAGAAGGGTGAATTTGAAGAACTAAAGCAGGGCCAGATGTCTATTGATGAATATCTGAATAAGTTTAATAAGCTGGCCAAATAATCTCATTTCCAGAGAGCTCCACCTATTGAGGATGATCTGGTGTTTAAATTCCATAGGGGACTACATGATAACATTTCTGAAAAATTTGCAGGACATACTTTTGATACTTTTGCTGCACTCGTCAAAAAGTGTAAAAACATTCAAGAATACTATAGAAGGAAGCACAAGGACCAATCCGCTCCTAATCCTGGTCCTAAAAACACTTCTGGGAATTCTAAAGGAAAAGGGTTGCAGGTTAGACAGTCTGATGGTAAGTTCAAAAAGGCGGGAAATTCTAAGCCTGGAAATTTTAAATCTGCTCCTCAATGCTCTATATGTGGAAAAGCCCATTCTGGGGTTTGCAGGAGAGAACAAAGACTGTGTTATAAGTGTGGCCAACCTGGGCATTTTATTAGGGACTGTCCCTTTAATGGGGGACAGGTTTCTACTATTCAGGCTACTCCGGCTCCTATTGTGGTTGAGGAACCATCTCTACCTCTCCCACCTCCAGTTGCCCGAGTGTATGCAGTTACTCAGCAAGAGGCTGAGAGATCAGCTAGTTTGGTGCGAGGTATGATTTTTATTCATAATGAAATGCTTAGTGTCTTGTTTGATTCTGGTGCCACACATTCTTTTATTGCTGATTATGTAGCCGAAGCATTTGGTATGCATGTGATAAAAATGAAAACTCCTATGCGCATTATTACGGCTGTGGGAAGTGTTTTTAGTGAAGACTATGTTTGTGAAAATGTGAAATTCAAGTATGAAGGCAGGGAATATTCTGCCGACTTTATTGTCTTGCACCTTGCTTCTGTGAATTTAATTCTGGGGATGGATTGGTTGTCCAAGTACTGTGAGAAGATTGACTGCTGCAGTAAAACCATTTCTGTCTCATCTCATAATGAAGAGAGGGAGTCTCCTTATTTGTCTGTACTTCGGGTGGTAAAGGCCTTGAAGGAAGGAGATTCCGGGTATGTTTTATTGGGAGGTCTGGTTGGCGTCAACAAGGAGCCAATTTCTGTTATTCCGATTGTCTCCGAGTTTGAGGATGTCTTTCCGGATGAAATTCTGCACTTTCCTCCAGAGAGGGAAATTGAATTTGCAATTGACTTGTTACCTGGCGTGGGGCCTATCTCTCTTGCCCCATACCGGATGTCACCTCTGGAATTATCTGAATTGAAGAAGCAGATTGAAGACTTGTCCAGTAAAAATTTTATCAGACCGAGTGTGTCTCCGTGGGGAGCACCGGTGATCTTTGTTAAGAAGAAGGATGGGTCTATGAGATTATGTACAGACTACCGGCAGTTGAATAAGGTTACTGTTAAGAATAAGTATCCTTTGCCGCGTATAGATGATTTGTTGGATCAGTTGCGTGGTGCGACTGTATTTTCTAAGATTGATCTCCGGTCCGGGTATCATCAGATCCGGGTAAAGCCGGATGACGTTCCGAAGACAGCTTTCAGGTCCCGATATGGGCACTATGAGTATCTGGTTATTCCATTTGGGCTTACAAATGCACCAGCCGTTTTCATGAGTTATATGAATCGGATCTTTAAAGCCTATCTGGATCAGTTTGTGGTTGTCTTTATTGATGACATACTGATATATTCAAAGAGTAAAGAAGAGCATTCTGAGCATCTAAAGGTTGTTTTGCAGATTCTGAGAGAGCATCAGTTGTATGCTAAACCGTCAAAGTGTGAATTCTGGCTTTCTGAGATACAATTTCTGGGCCATGTCATCTCATCTGAAGGAGTGGCAGTGGACCCGAGTAAGATTGAAGCAGTGTTAGAATGGGAACGTCCTAAAAATATTACAGAGATCAGGAGTTTTCTTGGTTTGGCTGGGTATTATAGGCGTTTTATTGAGGGATTCTCACGGATGGTACTACCTTTGACACGGTTAACCCGTAAAGGGAACCCATTTGTGTGGACCCAAGAATGTGAAGTGAGCTTTCAAGAGTTAAAAAGGAAGTTGACTACAGCTCCGGTATTGATATTGCCGGATCCTACCAGTAAATTTGTGGTGTATTGTGATGCTTCTAAGTTTGGGTTAGGCTGTGTTTTAATGCAGTTCCGTCAGGTGGTTGCTTATGCTTCTCGGCAGTTAAAACCGCATGAGGAGAACTATCCGACACACGATCTTGAGTTGGCAGCCGTAGTGTTCGCATTGAAAATCTGGCGACACTTTCTATACGGGGCCGATTTCATTGTCTACAGTGACCACAAAAGTTTGAAATATCTGTTTGATCAGAAAGAGCTGAATATGAGGCAACGCCGATGGGTGGAATTCCTGAAGGATTATGATTTTGAATTGCAATATCACCCCGGTAAGGCCAATGTAGTAGCAGATGCTTTAAGCAGAAAGGCGCTTGGTATGGCCAATTTGATGATTTCTGAGTATAATTTGATTGAGAAATTCAGGGATCTCCGCATTCCTGTGAATACAGAGGATAGTCCGCATTTATTGACTACTACGGTAGTCCTGAACTCATTAGTTGAGCGGATTAAAGAAGCTCAATTGCTTGATGAAGAGATTCAGTCTATGAAAGAGCAGGACTTTGTGTCCACAGATAGGTTCGGTCTTAAGTTTTACAAAGATCGGATCATTGTTCCGAAGGGTCAAATGGTAGATGAGGTATTGGCTGAGGGCCATATGGGTAAGTACACTATCCATCCTGGTGCTACCAAGATGTACCAAGACTTGAAACGAAATTTCTGGTGGTCGGGAATGAAGAAAGACATTGCTCTGTTTGTGAGTAAGTGTTTGACATGTCAGAAAGTTAAGATTGAGCATCAGAGACCTTCTGGATTATTGCAGCCCTTGGATATTCCGGAATGGAAATGGGTCAGTATTTCTATGGATTTTGTAGTGGCATTACCGAGAACTCAGGCTGGTTTTGATTCTATCTGGGTAGTTGTTGACAGATTGACAAAGTCTGCACATTTCATACCAGTCAAAACGAGTTTCTCTACAGAGCAGCTGGCTCGGTTATATGTGATGGAGATAGTGAAACTGCATGGTGTTCCTGAAAGTATCATTAGTGATCGGGAACCTAAATTTACTTCTCGACTTTGGGATGCAGTGCAACAGGAATTCGGTACACAACTGAGGCTGAGTAAGGCTTATCATCCCCAGACTGATGGTCAGACTGAGAGGACTATTCAGACCTTGGAGGACATGTTGAGGGCTTGTGCCTTAGATCAAGGAAATTCATGGGATAAATATCTTCCTCTGGTGGAATTTTCTTACAATAATAGTTATCATGCCAGTTTAGGCATGGCTCCCTATGAAGCTTTGTATGGCCGTAGGTGCAGGGCGCCTACTTGTTTGTCAAAAATTGGTGAGAGGCAGTTATTTGGGCCTGATATGGTCCAAGAGACTATCGATCAAATTATGATGATTAAGGATCGATTGAAGAAAGCTCAGAGTCGCTAAAAGAGTTATTATGATGCAAAACATCGACCCCTTGAATTTTCAGAAGGGGATCATGTATTTATCCGTTTATCTCCGACTACGGGTGTTGGGCGTGCTCTAGGAGTGAGGAAGTTGAGTCCTAGGTTCATTGGGCCCTACCAGATTATAAAGAGGGTCGGACTTGTGGCATACCAGCTGGCCTTACCTCCACATTTGTCAAATCTACATAGTGTTTTTCACATCAGTCAGCTTCGCAAATATGTACCTGATGCGTCCCACATTGTTCAGCGAGACGATATTGAAGTAAGGAAAGACTTGAAATTTGTTGTAGGACCGTTGAAGGTTCTAGCTAGTGATGAAAAAGTGTTGAGAAACAGGACTATTCCCATGATCAAGGTGCAATGGGAAGGATTGACTCCTGAGGACGCTACTTGGGAGCGGGAGAATGAAATTCTCCAGCAGTATCCTGAGTTTGACGTCAGGTATGTGTGATATTTCGTAATTGATTTTGTGGGCAAAATCTTTAAAAGGTGGGGTGAATATAATGACCCTAAATGGTAAAACTTAATTAGAGATTTAATTTAAGGATTTAAATGCCATAATTAGATTCAGTGAGGGATTCCGAGTATTTTGACTGTAATCATGACTATGTTATGAACAGTTCGTTCTGCTGGAGAATTTACAGTTTTGTGAATTAACCGGTAGAGCTTAAAAGAGAAAAATAATTTTAGAGACATAATTTGATAATTCTGACGACAAATATGAGTTCAGAACGAAAAATTGTATAGTCTGGCACTTTCCGTGAAAATCTCGTGAATAGTGTTTCTACCGGGTATTTTGTACTGCTGTTTAAGCAACCGGTAGAGTCCAGAAATAAATAATTGATGAAATAAGAATAAGAAAATCCAATATGCCAAGCAAGTCAATATAGGCCCAAGAAAATGATAAGTTTATAAGTTTATAAGTTTTAAGTTTCATAAGTAAATGAAGTACAATTAGTGATTCACAGTGCATTTCGTCAAAAACGGTGCAAAAACCATACTGTGAATTATGAATATTGTTCCTTAGGAAATAAAAATTAAGTAAATGATATTAGAAAAAATAAAACTATGTCTGTAGCTATAAGTTAGTTCCGGGTCCGTTAAGTTAAAATACGCGATAGAAAAACATCCGATAAAAAGGGCCACATATGCCTATATAGCCTTGTCACTTAAATGAATCACTATTCATTTCAGAATTTCTTCTTCTCTCTCTTGGATGGCCGAGCTGCACTTGACAAGGGGGGGGGGGGGCTTAGGGTTTGGTTTTTCTTCCTTTGATTTCTACATCATCCATCCACCAAATCCAATGACCCACCACATGAAATTGATTGGAAACCACTCAATGAATCCATTCCACCTATCCATTTGAGCTATAGTTGAGTGTGTGAAGAGTTATACCTCCTCTCATTTTTGAGTTACTATTCATTGGAGGAGAAAAAGTGAGTTTTTGATGGAGCTTGGCTTAGAGGTTGCTTTCTAGGCTTTGGGAAGTTGATTAGTGGTAAGAAACCTTTGTTTCCATGATGTTATTTTGATGGTTTGTGTCATAGAAATTGTGAGCATGTGTTGGTGTGAAATAAATTAGTTTAAAATTTGAATTGATGATGTGTTGGATATAGGAATGTGGAATAAACATATGAACATGTATAAAAATTGGAAAAAAAAATCCCATGGTGACATACCCTAGATTTCGGCCTTGATAGGGTAATTAGGGGAGATGCACAAAGATTTATTGTATGTATTGGGAAGGTTTAATGTGCTTGAATAAGAGGAAATTTGATGAGTTAGTAAGAATGTTAAATTTGAAAGAAAATCCTTTGAAACATACCCTTGATGTTTCGGCCTTGAAGGATTTAAAGAGCTTGAGATTCCCAAAAATTAAATTGGAACTTGGTATATATATATATATATATATATATATATATATATATATATTTATGTACGTGTAGTTGTTAAATTAAGTGAGGAAAATGTATTGTAAAAGAGAAGGATCCTTGAAAATTCGTAAGGGAATGGATGATTAAATTAAAGAACACCAACGGTTAAAAAGAGGTCGAGACTTGTGTATTGGCAAAAATGTAAAGAAATGAAAATAAGCGATAAAATGTATGCTTTGTGAAAGGATCATGGCATGATAGCATTTTATTGATTTGGTATTATGGATTCTTGCTCTAGGTGTACCTAGGGACTAAAAAGGATCGGAATCTCTTGAAGACATATAAGTAACTTGTGCAACAAGTAAGCGTATTGGTAAAGCTTCAAGAGGTAAGCTCTATGTTTAAAGAGTCTTTTCCTGCTTGAGTGCTCCACCATGGTTAGTGAACTATGGTTGGACTGTATGACTGTGATTTAGATGCTTTGTATAGATGCATTCATATAGAGTTATTTGATAACATGATATGTTTTGCTCTGATATGACTTCTGTAATATGATTTCTGTAACAATCTCTGGCCATTGATTGTATAGTACCAGGATGTCCGCTTTGAGGTCCTTCCTCGGGACTGATGGTGTACGCCTCTGATATCTCTGGTTCCGCTTTGGGGTCCTCCCTCAGGAACACGTGCGTTGATTTCCGCTTGGGGTCCTCCCTTGGGAATGACGTCGCACACCTCTGATATGATATGGATAAATGCTCTATTCGGTTATGATATCTGTTATATGTTGTATTCGTATACTCTGTATCTGACTTTCGTGCAGGAGTGAGCCAGGGGTATGGAGAATTCTCGATAAACCTGGAGCTTATTGAGATTTGTAATCTCACCCCTTGTTGGGGACATATTTTCAGGTGCCCAGATTCCCGGTGATTCCTCACTAGGCAGGGACGCGACACGTGGCTGAGGCAGTTAACGGATCGGATTTTGAGTGGTTGTAGGCTACTACTTTTTGGAAGTATATTCATGTCATTTTATATTTCCGCCTTTGATGGATCATGACATTGATCCTTTATTTTGTATATGGCCTGTATATGTTTTGTACATGTCTGTCAGTTTGATGCATGTACATTTGAGTATTCATGCACGTTATATGATGATGTAGTATTCAGATATGTTTACGTGTTGGATTGCATGCTGTTAGAAATAGTGGCACCGAGCCAAGTTATGCATGCGCCCATGGATGGGCATTTGATTATATTTGTATAAACTGTTTATCAGGAAATGCTTCTGAGTGGGATTGGAAAATCCTCAGTTGTCCGATTTATAGAGGAAACTCTGTCTGATTTTCGTTTACGACGAATGAGAATTTAAAAAGAAAAAGAAAAAGTTAGCTCATATTTTCATAAGTTAAGTCTTCCGTTGTTTTCTGTTTTATCATATGTATGGTAATTGAACCGGCTCGAGACGGGGATGTTACACACATCATACATATCACATCATATTATTATACATATCTATGTGAATGCACCTATACTAAGTATCAAACATACAATCATACATTCTCCATACCATAGCACCAATGGACTATGGTGGAGCATACATGGAGGAGAAGGTTCCCTAAACAAAGAGCTTACTTCTTGAAGCCTACACAATTTGCGTAATTGATTCGCAAGAAAGCTAATTACCCCCGTTCAAAGCTTGATCCTCCAATTCAATATCCCTACGTACAAACCTAGAGTAGGAATCAACATTAAACATTCGTCATATAGGTCAAATGCCAAGCATTACGTACGAGACATTAACTCTTATTTCACATATTCATATGCCAATTATATACCAAATAACAAGTTATTACTAATTTCTTCAAAACTTACGTATAGGGCAATAAAAGTATGGTTCCTTGTTGGACAAGCAACCACATTGTTTCACACACATACTCATACTAGAAATGACACAAAAATGCCTTCAAGGTAGCAATTATTACTTTGGTATGTAGACTGCCTATGGCTTGACCCTGAGAGTTATTTTCATACTACAGTTTGTGTGCAGTTTGTGTTGATTGCCTATGGCTTGACCCTAGGAGTCACACTAGACATGTGAGACATGTCAGTTAGCTATTTTTGGGGAGAACCCTTGAATAGTTAACCAGAGCATGAGTTATGATGCTATGTTTTGCATTTAGTATGTATCAAGGAGATTCCTTGTGTAATTCATAGAGTGCAGTTACTCTGGCCAGTAGAATTTGTAAATTGTATTATCAGTGTAAGGACTGATATACAATTAGAAAGGAAAGGGTATTATCAGTAATAAGATTAATGTAATAAGTATATGGAAGTCCATTATATGTTAAACAAGTCATGTTTAGACCAAAAATGATAAGTTTAGAAGTTTTACAATTTGCGTGCAAACAGTGCACAATAAGTAATTCGCAATGCATTTAGTTAAAAACGGTGCAAAAACCCAACTGTGAATTGTTAATATTGTTCCTTTGAGAATAAAAGTGAACTTAAAAGAGCTTAGAGAAATAAAATGACGAATATAAGATTGAGAATCAGAGGCTCTCTGGATTACTGCAGTCCTTGAAATTTCAAAATGGAAGTGGGTTAGTATCTCTATAGATTTTGGAGCAGCATTGCTGAGAACTCAGACTGGTTTTGATTCTATATGGGTTGTGGTAGACAGATTGACTAAGTCTGCACATTTCATTCCAGTCAAGATGAGTTTCTCTACTGAGCAGTTGGCTCGATTATATGTAAAAGAGATTGTGAAACATAAACCCCTTGAATTTTATGAAGGGAATCATGTGTTTATTAGTTTGCCTCCGACTACAGTGTTGGGCGTGCTCTCGGGATGAGGAAGTTGAGTCCTAGGTTCATAGGGCCCTACCAGATAATAAAGAGGGTCAGACCTGTGGCATATTAACTTTCTTTACCTCCACATTTGTCAAATTTGCATAGTGTTTTTCACGCGAGTCAGCTTCGTAGATATGTATCTGATGTGTCCTACATTGTCCAGCAGGATGATATTGAGGTAAAGAAAGATTTGAAATTTGTTGTGGGACCACAAAAGGTTTTGGCTCGCAATGAGAAAGTATTAAGGAACAGGGCTATTCCCATTATCAAGGTACAATGGGAAGGGTTGACTCCTGAGGACGCTACTTGGGAGCGGGATAATGATATTCTCCAGCATTATCCTGAGTTTGACGTCAGGTATGTGTCATGTCTTATGTTTGATTTTGTGGGCAAAATCCTTAAAAGGTGGGGTGAGCCCTCACTAGTAGTTGTGGATTTAATATTGAAGAATAATTAGAAATAAAAGAAATAAAGTCACCTTTGGTGAAAAAGGAGTTAAAGTGACAGTTAATGAGTAAAGGAGTAAAAATGCGGGTAAGCAAAGTTACCCGAAAAGTGAAAGTAAAATTAGAAATATGACTAGAAAAATATTCTAATTCATTGGGTAAAGTTTGGTATTGAATGTAGGTGTGTAGATAGATAAGTTGTTACCCAGTTAAAGTAACTTAACTTTACATACTGTAAACCCCTTTATATTTTCTCCTCCTACGCGTACGATGCCTATTTCTTCTCTCTCCTTCTTCTCCTTGAACTAGCGACAACCATGGAAATTGGGGGGGGGGGATGGATTTTCTTTCTCTCTCTTCTCTTTCTCACTCATCTAGCCACCAAAATACAAAGTGCCATACACGAAAGTTCAAGTAAAAATCGTGGTGAATCCATTCCACCACTTTGTTTGAGCTGAAATCGCTTGTGGGAAGAGTTATTCCTCCTCTCAAATTCGTGGCACTATTCATCCAAGTGCAAAAGTGTGAATCTTGAGTGAGCTTTGCTTGGGTTTTGCTCTTTGGACCTTGGATAAGCGATTTGAGGTAAGAAATCCACATTTTAATGGTTTGATTTATATGATTTTAATTTTGAATATTATGAGCATATGTTATGGAAAATTTTGTAGCTTGGAATTTGAAATTGATGATGAGTTAGTATGGTTTATGATGTCATAGTGTGCAATGAGTATGTATATGTGTTGAAATTTTTAAAAATCCCTTGCACCTCCTCCCACTAGGTTCAGCCATGGTGTAAAAATTAGGGTTTAATGTTCAAAAAATAATTGGACACGTTGTGAAGGTTTATGTGTATATATAAGTTGTGAATTGAATGACGCTTAGTGGTGTCTTATGTTTTGAGGCATAAATGGACGGATTAATGAGTAAAATGGGTTTTATTACCTAATGATGATCATGGTTGTATGATAAGCTTGAATTTGATGGACTAAAACATTGGAATCATGAAATTGGCATTATTTCCTTTATGTGACTCTTAGCCGTTTACAAAAGAAGTATGTTTTTAGAGTGCTTGTTTGTGCGAATGAGTACTTATACGGCCTAAGGACTATATGTTTAAACCTTTGGTTGGGTTAGATAAAAAGAAAAATGAGTAAGTTCCTCCTTTAGGCCTTATATGTGATTATAGCCATTTTCAAAGGAGGTATGTGCTAGGAGTTATTCTTTTGCAAAGAGAGCATATTTTTATGCGTGGAATAATATTCTAAGGTGTATGAACTTTCGCGTTGGTGAAAAAAAATTAAAATAAGGTAGCTCCTTTGTATGGCCTTAAAATGAGTTTTGGCCATTTTCAAAGGAGGTATACATTTGGAGTTACTGTTTCGCCAAGTGAGAACACTTTTATGCGTAAAATAATTTATATAGGTGGCTAAGCTTGGATTTAGGCACTAGACAAAGAGAAATCTTATAGCTCCTTTGTAAAGGGCACTCTGCCTTAAATTAGGAAAAATAGGCTTTTAGGTGCTAAGAGGAGTAATGGGTGTTCTAAAGACCTTTTGGGACTATCTTAAGACTAAGCGAATATGTGAAATTTTGTGGGGATTTTTTTAACAAAGAACCACCCACTCATGACCTAATATGATTAAGTAAAAAGAAAACTGGTTATGACTTGTGTATTGGTATAGGATTGGCAAAAATGTAAAGAAATGAAAGTAAGCAATAAGATGTATGCCTTGTGTAAATTTCATGGCATTGTAGCATTTTATTGATTTTGTTTTGAATTCTTTCTCTAGGTGTGCCTAGGGACTGAGCGTATTTGGATTCCTTTGGAGCTAAAATGGGTAACTTGTGTTACGAGTGAGCAAATTGGTAAAGCTTCAAAAGATAAGCTCTATGTTTATGGGGTTCGCTCCTACTTTGTGTTCCACCATAGTGTACGGACTGTGGTCAGGTTGTATGATATGTATGAGATATATGATATAGATGCATTCATATAGAGCTATATGATGATGTGATATGGTTTATTTTAATGTGTTTACTTTGATATGATTTGATGTGTTTACTCTCATATGATTTGATGTGTTTACTTTGATACAATTTGATGTGTTTACTTTGATACAATTTGATGTGTTTACTTGATATGTTTTTATGTGATTTCTGTAATGATCTATAGCTATTGATTTGTTTATGCACTGATGTCCGCTTGGGGTCCTCCCTTGGGACTGACTTGGTATATATCTGTTATATGTTGAGTTCTGCTTGGAGTCCTCCTTTGGGAACATGTGCACTGATTTCCGATTGGGGTCCTCCCTTGGGATTGATTGTGTACACCTCTGTTATGTGATGATCTTTGGCCATTGATCCTATGTGAACTGATGTCTGCGTGGGGTCATTCCTCGGGATTGACTATGTACATATCTGATATGTTTTTGGTTCCGCTTGGGGTACTCCCTTGGGAACACGTACGTTGATTTTTGCTTGGGGTCATCCATTGGGAATGACTATGTACGTATCTTATATGATATGTTTTGTCTGAAATGATATATGCTCAGTTTAGTTATGATATTTGTTACGTGCGTTGATTTCCGCTTGGGGTCCTCCCTTGGGAAATACTGCGTGCATCTTTGATAAGATATGTGTATATGTTTGTTCAGTTATGATAATTGCTTATATGATGTTTAGTATATTATGTATCTGACTGTCATGCAGGAAGTTAGCCCAGGGTATGGAGAGTTTTCCATAAACCTGGAGTTTACTAGAGATTCGTCTCTAACCCCGTTTGGGGATATGATTTCAGGAACATAGTTAATTGAAGAGCCCTTATGGGACAAGGACACTACCCGTGGCTAGAGGTACTAGTATGAGGATATGGAGTTCTGGGTGGCCGGAGGCTACTGTAACACCCCGTTCTAGAACCGGTTTGTTAACATCGCATTATGATATTAAGCGCAGTTACAATCACATGGGTTCAATTAAAATCCGGATAAATTTTTCATTTTAAAACGTACCGAACTTATAATGCCCAATTTCGTGATCATAACCATATTACCTTGCGGAAACAGATAAATTAAGCTTAACATCATGTTCATTTCCCATTTTTAAACCATTAATTTACTTCTTGTTTAGTTCAATACTTCTACTATATTGTAGGTTTCTTCATTAGCTACCTGTGGCTTCAAACCGTGCTCAAATCGGAGCACTATAGCCCAAGTTAGGACCATTTGAAGCAACACAAGAGAATGTTGGTCACAGGCCCAGCGCGCTTCAGCGCGCTACCGGGCGCTCAAGCGCGCGCTATCGGGCGCTAAAGCCTCCATCTGGACGCTTAAGCGCACGGAGGCAGTAAGCATCAGCATTTCCAGTGTGGATGGGCGCTTAAGCGCGCAACAGGGCGCTCAGGCGCGCTAGCCTGGGCGCTCAAGCTCCCGCTGGGACGTTTTAGCGCGCAGAGACAGAAGCATTTCCTCCTACAGTGGCTAAGGGCGCTTAAGCGCGGGCCAGGGCGCTCCAGCGCGCAATCCTGGGCGCTTCAGCCCCCACTTGGGCGCTCCAGCGCGAGGAGGCAGAATGCATTGGCACTCGCAGGGGCAGCAGGGCGCTTGGGCGCGCTCCTGGGCGCTTAAGCGCGCTGCCAGGGAATTCCAATTCCCACATTTCTCAAGTCCAAGCCTAGGGGAAAATGCATCCCCATTACAAACCCCAAATGTCCATGCCCCAAAACTAAATCCTAGCACTCATCCAACCTCTCCTCATGAGATTTAGCTAGAATTTGGACAGCATGACCTTTGTTTTCTCATCGTTTACCAGTTTAACGAAGAGGGTACCTAATTGATTTTCAGCCCGACCAATTCAACAACTCAATACATAACAAGCATGCATATATTGAATTCCAAGTAGGCATCATTTACATTACATATCCTTTACAAATCATAGAACTTAGCTTACAAAACACTATGATCATTCCCTTGGCTCCCATCAACAAAAGGTGTAACCAAAGGCATGAGCATAGGCTAAGTTCATTCAATGAATCAAGGCATACAAATGACCAAGGGCTTTCAAAATAAACTCCTATACATGTCAACTACAAAAGGCATGCATAAACTCAAAAGGAATGCCACATCTCATGCATAATCCAGATATGGCCACTTGCCACCAGAGGCTCCTGCAGCATCCTTACCTGAAAGGGGGTCCCCACAACACGGGGTGAGATATACGAATATATCCAGTAAACCAGGGGTCCTTGGAGCATCTCTCCACCCCACAGTTCCATATCAGTGTAATAGCAATAACAATAATAATGCGGTAAATACATATCTATGCAAAGTGCAATACATCTCCAGGAGAAATCCCTCGAGCTCTCAAGCTGTCCTAAGGAAACTCAGATGCAAATAGTCCTACTGGCCAGCTAACTACCATGTATGATTTACGCATCGTCATGCAACATACCCACATAGGGAAACACCATCCTATGCCACACCAAATGCATACACATACGTATAACAAAGCATTACACTATTTTATTGCATTTATATACACAATCACAACCTCTACCCTTTCAGGGCTTGGTAGAACAGTCAAGGGAATTACACCCAAGGTCCGAAGGCTTACCTCAATGCTTCAGTCAACCTTTGTTCTTCACCAACAGTTTCAGCAATCAACTTTTACAAACATACACCTACACATGGTGTAATGCAATCAACACATATTGCATCCAATAACATCTCATAGCTATCAACCAAGCTATGCAATTCATACCAAACATAAGCATGAACTCACCTATCCAATGGAGCTAATCAAGCTCCATAGCTTGCTCCAATGGTTGATCACTCACGGTTGGTCCAAATGTCTCAATCCTAGACATCACAAGGACACAATCAATCATTCATCTCATTAATTGTTCAACATGCTAGAATACTAACCAATCCAAGCATGAATTTTCCAATATTATGAACAATTATCAAATGACTATTTAGGCTCATTTCCACCGATTAAATGACATTCCTAGCATTTTCCATAACATGCTCTAAGTTCCATTCTTCCTAGGACATAGCTAATTCAACTATATTTCATAAAAATCCCAATTTACTATTCACAAACCCTAACTCATGCAAATTTCAAGGAATCATGAGGTTCAAGGGTTAGAATCTTACCACCAATGGTCACACAACCAAGGATTGATGGCTCCTCAAGCTTCAATGGAGGTAGAAACTCTCAAAACCCCAAATTTCTCCAAAGGGCCGAATTTTTGAGAGCCAATATCCCACCACACAAAGCTCCCCACTTAAAACTAAGCTTGGATTATGAAAGAGGGCGAGATTCTAAGCGATTTAGGCTTTTGAATCATCCAAAACCATCAAGGTTTGATCTCTCTCTCTCTCTTTCCCTTTTCTTCTTCCCTCTCTTCTCCCTCTCTTCTCTTCTCCTTCTTTTCTGTTTCTCGACGAAATGGGGTGGGAAATGGGGCTCATTTGGCTTTTAGTCACTTAACATAGGTTAAGTGACTTTAAGCGGGTATTGGTTCGTCTATCTATTCAACTCCAATAATTACCAAACTTTACCCAAAAGTCTGGAATATTAATCTAGGAATATTACTATTTTTATTTTTATATTTTGGGTACTTTTGACAGTACCCATTTATACCCCTTAATTTTCACTGAGTACACTTTTAACTCCAAAGTGACTCAGATTCATTTTATTAAGCCTCATACTTAATTTCACCCAGTAAAACATGTTTAATTAATTAATTACACTTGATTTCCTAATTAATTAATATGGGCTATTATAGTCACCCCACCTTTTAGCGATTTTGTCCGCAAAATCAAGAACGTACCTGTCCTTAAACTCAGGATATTGCCGGAGAAGCTCATCTTCCCGCTCCCAAGTGGACTCTTCAGGCGTCCTTCCTTCCCACTGGACTTTCACCATAGGAATAGATTTATTTCTCAGCTTCTTCTCATCTCTTTCGAGTATCTTCAGTGGTCCAATCGGAGTCTTCAAATTCTCCCGGATTTCAACATTATCAGGTTGAACCACATGAGAAGGATCAGCTACATATTTCCTCAGCTGAGAAACATGAAACACATCATGCAAATTTGCCAATTGCGGAGGTAAGGCAAGCTGGTAGGCAACCGGTCCCACCCTACGAAGAATCTGGTAGGGTCCAATAAATCTCGGACTCAGCTTCCTCACTCCAAGGGCTCGTCCCACACCTGTAACCGGTGACAGCTTCAGGAACACATGATCTCCCTCCTCAAACTCTAGAGGTCGATGCCTGAGATCATAGTAACTTTTCTGACGATCCTGAGCCTTTTTCAGACGATCCCTAATCATTTTGATCTGCTCAGTAGTCTCCTGAACAAAATCCAATCCAAACCGCTCTGTGTCTCCAACCTCAGACCAACAGGTAGGTGTCCTACACCGGCGACCATACAAGGCCTCGTAGGGAGCCATACCCAGACTAGCATGGAAACTATTATTATATGAAAACTCAACCAGCGGGAGATATCGATCCCATGCAGTACCCTGCTCCAGGGTGCAAGCCCTCAGCATATCCTCCAACGTCTGAATGGTCCTCTCAGTCTGACCATCCGTCTGTGGGTGATAAGCAGTGCTCAGTCTCAACTGAGTGCCAAGAGCCTCCTGCAATGCTCCCCAGAAGCGAGAAGTGAACTTCGGGTCCCGATCACTAACAATGCTCTCAGGCACCCCATGAAGCCTCACAATCTCCTTCACATAGAGCCTAGCCAATCTCTCCGCAGAGAAATCTACCCGAACTGGCAAAAAGTGTGCGGATTTCGTCAATCTATCCACAATCACCCATATAGAATCATAACTAGCCTGTGTTCGCGGCAATCCCACTACGAAATCCATGGAGATACTCTCCCATTTCCATTCAGGAACATCCAGAGGTTGCAACATACCAGAAGGCTTTTGATGCTCAATCTTTACCTTCTGACAAATGAGACACTTAGAGACAAATTCGGCAATATTTTTCTTCATACCAGGCCACCAGAAATTCATCTTTAGGTCCTGATACATCTTTGTAGCTCCCGGATGAACTGTAAAATGACCCTTATGAGCCTCTGTCATTACTTCTTCCGCCAACTGCCTAGGTACAACTACACGACCCTGATATAGTAGTACACCCTCATCATTGCAGGATACACCACTCTGACCTTTTAGTCGTCTAGCACTTTCATTTTGCAGTTGGGCTTCTTTGATTCTGGTCATCAGTTCATTCTCAATGCTTGTGATTTCAAAGCCACAAATTTTACATGGAAAAATTTTAGATAATTGAATATCTCTGAACCTCTCTATCACATCATAATCTCTAATCATCATGCTTGATATGCTCACAGATTTACGGCTCAGTGCATCAGCTACAACATTAGCCTTGCCAGGATGATATTTCAATTCAAAATCATAGTCTTTTAGGAACTCGGTCCACCGTCGTTGTCTCATATTCAGCTCCTTTTGATCAAACAAGTATTTCAAACTCTTGTGATCGCTGAATATTGCAAATTGCATTCCATACAAGAAATGCCTCCACTGCTTCAACCCAAAAACAATTGCAGCAAGCTCAAGGTCATGGGTCGGATAATTTTCTTCGTGCGGTTTCAATTGCCTCGATGCATAAGCTACCACTCGCCTATCTTGCATCAGTACACATCCCAATCCCTTCTTGGAAGCATCGCTGTATAGCTCAAATTCACCTTCCGGGTCGGGAAGTACTAACACCGGAGCGGTCGTCAGTTTCTCCTTAAGGCTCTGAAAGCATTCTTCACATTCTTGTGTCCAAACAAATGGAGTATCCTTCCGGGTCAAACGGGTCAATGGCAACACCATGGCTGAAAATTCTTTAATGAATCTCCGGTAATAACCAGCCAAACCCAAAAAACTTCTTATTTCTGTTACTGTCTTGGGTCTCTCCCAATCAACAACTGCCTCTATCTTGCTAGGATCAACCGCTACTCCCTCAGCAGAGATAACGTGACCCAGAAATTGCACTTGAGAAAGCCAAAACTCACATTTAGAAGGCTTTGCATATAACTGTTTCTCTCTGAGAATTTGCAACACAGTTCTCAAGTGACCTTCATGCTCTTCCTTACTCTTCGAATATATCAGGATATCATCAATAAACACAATCACGAATTGATCCAAAAACGGCTTAAATATGCGATTCATGTAATCCATAAACACCGCAGGAGCATTAGTGAGTCCAAATGGAATTACTTGATACTCATAATGTCCATATCTAGATCGGAAGGCAGTCTTCGGAATATCTTCCTGCCTAATTCGGATTTGATGATAACCCGACCTCAAATCAATCTTTGAGAAAACACAAGCACCCCTCAACTGATCAAGCAAATCATCTATGCGAGGGAGAGGATACTTGTTCTTAATGGTAACCTTATTCAACTGACGGTAATCAGTGCACAATCTCATGCTACCATCCTTCTTCTTAACAAATATGACTGGTGCTCCCCACGGGGACACACTTGGCCGGATAAACTGCTTAGCCGAAAGCTCTTCAATATGTTTCTTTAACTCGGCTAATTCCGGTGGTGACATCCTATACGGAGCCAGAGAGATAGGCCCCACACCAGGCAACAGATCAATCGTGAACTCAATCTCTCTATGAGGCGGAAGTTGTGGAATTTCATCTGGAAACACATCCACAAACTCCCTCACCACGGAAATAGTGCCAATCTCCTCATGACTTCCGCCTACTAAACCCCCCACAAAGACATATCCCAATGCCCCGGCCCTCAAAGCCTTTCTAACCTGCAACACAGATAGATATGGGGAAGAACTAGTAGCAGAATCATCAGCATCAAGCACAATCCTTTTACCACAGCAGTCTATCATAGCACAGTTCTTTGACAACCAGTCCATACCCAAGATAACTTGAAGGCTGATCATAGGTAAACAAATAAAATCCAGCACGTATTTCGGCCTTCATATTTGAATTCAACATCTTTACACAACACGGATGTATAACACTCCTCTCCAGTAGCAGTAACCACTTTCATTGGAGGGCGAATGTCATACATTTGCAAATTTAGCCCAACGGCCATAAAGTCAGACATACAGGAGTGTGTAGCTCCTGAATCAAACAACACTTCAACATCCATATTATCAATGTAAATTGTACCTTTCACTAGATTCGGAGCCTTCTCCGATTGCTGACGGTCCATGGTATATACTCTACCAACCGTCTGAGACTCTAGCATAGGTTGAACAACAGAGACCGGAACGGCAGTAGCTTGAACTGCCATAGTCCTTGCTTCGTTCTGAGGACACTGCCTGGAGTAGTGACCGGATCTTCCACATTTAAAGCAAATCACCTCACCAGTAGCACATGGACCTCTATGCTCTTTGCCACATCCCTTGCACTTGGGAGGAGGTCCTCTATCAACAAACTTCTTCTGAGTACCGGGTTTCTTTGTACAAGTCAAAGGGCTTATTCGCATTCAGCTTCTTGCCTTGCACCTTCCTGTTCTTCCAATAACCTGAGCCCGTTGCTTTATTGGAACTAGGTGCCTGGGCCTCAGAAGACTTCTTGGCTTGGGACACCTTATACACTTCTTCCACCTTTCTACACTGGTTTACAAACCGACTGAACTCTCGGATGTCACAATTTGACATCTTCCGAGACATCTTCTCATTAAGACCCCATTGGAACTTGGAGGTCATTTCAGCCGGGGTGGGTAAGGCTCGCCCATAGTTGGCGTATTTCACCAACTCATTGAATTTTGAGAAGTATTGGTCAATAGACATCGACCCTTGTTTGAGATCGTTATACTCATTCTGCTTTTGTTCCCTAGCCTCTCTAGGGAAGTAGTTATCCAAGAACAATGTCTCGAATAACCGCCATGTG
>NW_026897165.1:0-29284 GCF_033153095.1 Gastrolobium bilobum | reverse complement strand
TTTTCAATGAATCAAATTCCATTCCAACATAAGGCTCAACAATGACTTCTTCAGCACTAAAAGATTGTGGCATATCAAGAGAGTTAGAATCTATTACCAAGTTGTTGTCCGAAATGAAATTTGTCTCCATGTCCGTGGGAGAAAAATCAATTGTGTCTATATCCATCATTTGCTAACCTGAAAACAAAAATAGATGAAACCATATAAATATAGTTTTCATAAGTTTTACAACATTTGTCTATGGTTATTGAGTGCAATAGTGAAGCAATCATGTCCTTGTCTATTTTTTGTCATTCTTAATCAAATAAGTAAAGTTTTGAATTGTTTACAAATAACTTTTAAAAAAACTTGGAACTTTTATTTTTATTTTTGTGATAACAGGCAATTATTATAGAATTTATGGAAAGACTTTACAAGAGTATCACAATTAAATAAAAAAAAGAAATATAAGAGTGTCAGAGGCTCACAACTAAAGTACTATACAAGAGTATCACAATTAAATGAAAAAAAACTTACCTCTTGATATTGCATGAACCGTTCTCTTTAGTTCTCACATACTTCTTCTTCAAAATTTCTAAAGGGGCTCTTGTGCAAACTTTCTTGTTTTCTGCTTAACTTTCTCGCTGATTTCGTTTCCAACTTCTAAATTTTTGAAAAATGACAAAACACAAATCCAATCTCATTTCTTCTTCTTCTTCCAACGACACAAACCGTGAAGGAGAATTGAGAAGCCATGGTTGTGAGCTCTAAACCATAACTCATCCATTTCTTACTCAAATCCTTCCATTCCAAAGCCTAAACCACTTCAAATTTCCCCTCATCCTTGATCCTAGCTTATTTTTAAGTGGGAGCCATGGTGGAGTGAAACATTCTTGGTGAAAGGGGCAAAATTTGGAGATAGTGGAGCTAGAGGTGAAGTCTTGGTTCCTTGAGCTTGATGCCTCTTCCTTACACCCTTGGGGTTGTATTTGTGGTAAAAACTCCAACTCTTGTTGTCATTTTGGAAGATTTGTGCATTAGGGTTTTGTTTTAAGAAAATGCATGAATAATGAGGTATGTTAGAGAGAGATTGAAGTTAAATTCCTTTGTAAAATTGTTAGGAATGATAAATAAATGGGAGAAATGGACTTAGATTGTCGTTTTTGGTTGTTGTTCAATATATTGGAAAAATTCATGCTTGGACATGTGGAATTTCTTGCATTGTTAAGCTATGATTTGGTTGGATGGTTGATTGTGTCCCTTATGGTGATATGATTAAGCCTTGTGGACCAACATTGAAGGACCAACCATTGGAGGAAGCCATGGAGCTTGATTAGCTCACTTGAATTGGTAAGTTCATGCCATTGTGGTGTGAATAGGTTTGTTGGTTGATGGCAATATTGGTATTCATTGGATTTCCTTGATAGATTGTCTAGTACCTTTATGTAGGTATTGATTGTTGGTATTGTTGTAAAGCTTGGTTGATTGCTCATTGGTAGTGAACAAAGGTTAAGCTTTGAAGCTCATTGAGGTAAGTCATCGAACCTTGGGTGTTGATCCCTTTATTATTTCACCAAGCCCGGAACGGGTAGTGGTTGTTGATAGTGTATGTAAATGCAATAGAGTAGTTTAATGCTTTGTTATATGTATGTGTATGCACTGGGTGTGGCATAGGATGTGTTTCCGTATGTTCTGTATATTGCATGACGATGCGTAATTCATTTGGTAGTTTAGCTGGCCAGTAGGACTATTTGCATCTGAGTATCCTTAGGACAACATGAGAGCTCGAGGGATGTCTCCTGGAGATGTTTGACACACTGCATGGATATGTATTTACTGTATTATTTATGATTATTGCTATTATATTGTGAGTGAACTATAGGTGGAGAAATGCTCCAAGGACCCCTGATTTACTGAGATGTATTCGTATATCTCATCCTGTGTTGTGAGGACCCCCTTTCAGGTATAGATGCTACAGGAGCCTTTGGTGGCAAGTGGCCATACTTGGACTAGATTGATACATGAGGATGTTGCATTATTTTGGTTATGCATATCATTTCGTAGTTCCATGTATAGGATTCCCATTTGAAAGCCAAATGATATGTGAACATCATGTTTTATTTTGGTGGACTTAGCCTATGCTCACTTCCTTTGATGTCTCTTTTGTTGATGGGAGCCAAGGATTTGATCATAGTGTTTTGTAGCTAAGTCCCATGGTTATGTATTAATGACACTTGGATATTGTGTAATATGGTACTTATTGTAGATATGATGGAAGGGCATGGATGCCTATTTGATAATTGTGTGTCTTGAAATAGCTAAGAATTATGTATTGAAGTGGTTGTATAATGCCTATTAGGTGTTAAGAGGATGGTGAAAGAGGGAGAAATTTTCTCATAAAGTTATATGAAAACAGGGAGGGCATGTGTTGCCCAGTTGGAGAGCGTTTCAGCGCTGATAAGGGCGCTAAAGCGCGCTGTGTTCATGAAATGGAGGGAAAATCTCTGCCCTTGGCCGTTTTAGCGCATAAGTTGAGCGTTAAATCGCGCAAGTTGAGTGCTAAAGCACGCTGAATACCTGGAGAAGGCCAAATTCTCTGCCTCTGGGCGTTTTAACGCCCAGTTGAGCGCTAAAACGCGCTACACAAAAATTTTATAAAAACGTAGTTTAGTAAAACTGACACAACTCGAGCTACGGAGCTCTGATTTGAGCACGGTTTGAACCCACTTGAAGCTAACAAAGAGATCTATAATATGGTAGGAGATAAGAATTATAAAGGAAGTTAGAATTCAGATAACAAGAAAAGAGTTAAAGATATTTAACAACACGTGGTCAAATAAAATAAGAATATGATGTTAAGCTTAATTTCATTTATTCCACAATGTCATATGGTTATGGTCACACAATTGGTTATTTTAAATTCGGCTTTGTTCAAAAAGAAAAATTTATCCGGATTTTTAATTGAACCAATGTGATTGTAACTGCGCTTAATATCATAATGCAATGTTAACAAACCGGTTCTAGAACGGGGTGTTACAGGAAAAGAAGGTGACTCTGTTTAAATGTTATTGGTTAGATAACACCCACGTGGGAAAAGAGTGGATAAATATGGAAATGTTGAGGTTCATCAATCAAAGAGATATACAGTGGGATATGACCCATTTATACTTGATTATAAGGTCGAACAAGTTTATTACACATTATACCCTATATCCCAACAGGGTGGATAACATTTATAAAAATCAAAGCCCGAAATATTATCCTAGAGTCCAAAGAGTCACAATTAAATGAAATATCTGAACCATTCCAAGCTGACATGGAAGATGTACTGCCCGTAAATGTTGCGGAGGATGATGTGCCAAGTAATCTCTTTGATTCAGCTGCAGAGTTAGACATGATTCCTATCCATATGGAGAATGAGGAATTAGATGATGAGAAACAAGAGATTTATTAGGATAGTGAACCTGAAATGGATGAATATGTGACCGTAGAAGAAGGTGTGCAAGAAGAAGTAGAAGTATATGATTCATCCAGCTGATCACTCCCTATTATTTGTTTATTGCGACTTGTTGTACTAAAGACATTGATCAATTTGCTTTGAGATGTAAATTATATTGAGATTACTATTTTGTTCATTTAATTGCACTTTAATTATATATGATATTGCACATTAGTGACTGCATATGTGGTATTGCATATTTCTTTATACATATTTTTACATTATGTTCATAAAGGTTTAAAGATGGACCATTCTTTGCCTACTGCCACTGGTAGTAGAAGGCGAGGCTGCCCTACCACAGGAAGTAAGACGAACCCATATTATTTGGGTAGCGAAACGGGGCATATTTCTAAAACTCATGCTGTTAATTATAAACCAATATATATATATATATATATATATATATATATATATATATATATATATATATATATATATATATATTGACCAAACAAAGTATCCATGAACAAAGCATCTAAAACTCAAAAACGTCTACAAAATATATATTTAGTCCATCACACGTGAAAACATGCTTTAATTCATGACTCCAAGACAATTAGCAAAATCAATGCATACTCTGATTGAGAAAATAAAAGGTGACAAACCATGATACTGGCATTCGCGAAGCATCTTTTCCAACACTTTGAGACAAACTTCGTCGTCATCAACTACTAGAACACGCATTCTCACTGGAAAATGGTTTCCTGGCCATTTTTAATCCTATATAACCCATGCTGTTAATTTTTAATCCTATCAAGCAGTGGCGGACCCAGAAAATTTTATTTATGTCTGCACATTTAGTAACGGGGTTTAGAGACAACGTCCTTGGAAAAAAAATTGAAATAAAGTTTCGCAGAATTTTTTTTAATGATTTATATGAATTTTATGCATGCCATGATTGAAAATGGTACATGCCATATATAATTAATCATGCTTTATGCTACATGATCGCTTACATTTCTAAGCGGTGCAGCAATACCAATGAAATTTAGATCACAAATGCTATGAAATTGGAAAAAAGCTGATAATGGTCATGGGATAGATATTTCATTTCTAAGAGATATTACACATGCCTATTAAAAAGTATGTTGTACACATGACTATAAAAAAAAAATTAAATAATGTTTATGACCGCACTTGCCCTAGTGTAGGTCCGCCGCTGCTATCAAGTATGACTGACTTAGGACGGCCATATCTCCTTCAATCCTAAACCAAACGGGGCATATTATATATTATTTTAAGCCCCAAGTGTCTAGTTTATGGTCTCCAAATATGAAAATTTTTGGGCAGCAAAATGTTCCCAGTTTAGGATGGAACCGAAGCTGCAAGAAACTATTTTTATTTTGTTGTCAAGATTGTCATAGCTCAGAGTAGGGAACAGGAACGACACCCGAGAATGTTATCTCTCCAAGGAACGATATACCCCATTTCGCTGCCGCCACTGTCCGTCATGAAATGCCTCAAGTGTCTAGTTTATGGTCTAGGATTGAAGAAGCTATTCCCCATTTCGCTATCGCCACTATCCGTTGTGGGGTCTATGTTCCTGACCACCATTGAAGCTCATTCAAGCTTTCCTTTGGTTTGTCATCTGGGACAGTTTCAACACACACTTTTTGCTAAAAATATTGCTTGTTCGCATGTTCTTAGTGAATTCCAGTTGGCCGATATTTTTACCATGGCATTTGACAAGAAGCAGTTTCATTTCGTACTTAGCAAGTTGGGCACTTTATGTCTTCATGCTCCAACTTGAGGGGGAGTGTTAGTATATGATCATATTTGCATTTGAATTATCGGATGACGTTACTATTTGCATTTATGTTTAGATTTGAATTATTAGGTTACTATTTGCATGTAAGTTTAGATTTGAATCATCAGGTTACTATTTGCATTATTGTGATATTCTAGAATCTCTTTCTCTTAGGGGGCGTTTGGTTGAGGAGAAATTTTTTGAATACTAGGGAAATAGAATTGATAGAGAAATAGTAAGAAAGTTAGATAAAATGAGATAGATAGGAAAATGTTAAAAAAAGTTGTTTGGTGGGGAAAAACTTTACTGGGTGTTTTGCTTCATTTTCCTAGCTATCTTTGAAAAACCACATACAAATTGGCTTTCATAATAGTAGATTTTCCTGGTTATCTACCACAAAATGCTGAAATCTATGCAAATCACTTAGATAGGGAAATTGAAGGAAACTGTGAACCAAACATGGCTGTTTTGCTTTTCCACTTTCACTTGCATAGACATGCTCAAGAATACCCCCAACCAAACACCACCTGGAGTTAGCCATGTTTGGTTCACGGTTTCCTTCAATTTCCCCATCTAAGTGATTTGCATAGATTTCAGCATTTTGTGGTAGATAGCTAGGAAAATCTACTGTTAGGAAAGCCAATTTGTATGTGGTTTTTCAAAGATAGCTAGGAAAATGAAGCAAAACACCCAGTAAAGTTTTTTCCCATCAAACAACTTTTTTTAACATTTTCCTATCTATCTCACTTTATCTAACTTTCTTACCATTTCTCTATCAATTCTATTTCCCTAGTATTCAAAAAATTTCTCCTCAACCAAACGCCCCCCATTGTTTTCCGGTTTTGCTTGAACATACTCAAACTCAGCATCAAATTTGCAACTTTAATAATATGTTTTTTTCCCTTTTATTTTATCAAATACGTGATTTCTTTATTAATTTTTTTTTCTTCTACGTTGTTATTTTTTTAATATCTAGTTCTCTTTTTTTCTCTCTTATTAATTAAAAAAAATACTATTTTCTCTTATTAATTAAAAAAAATACTATTATGATTTATTTATTTTCTGAATAAAATATTAATTAATATATATAAATTACTTAAGTATATTTTTTAAGAGTTTAATATTTTTTTATGTTGTAACATTTTTTAATTTATAATTTATATTTTACATCAACCTAAATATATATTTATATGTAACGACTTAAGTTTTCGTTGTGTTTTTGTAATTTATCAAGAATGAAAGTTGTCAACATTGACCTAACCTAACACCAGTGAACATTATTTAACACTTAACATGGCTACGTTTGGTTTTTTTTTCCCCCAATTTTGTAACAAACACCCTCTTCTTGGCCTTTGCAAAGTTTCAGATTTGGCAGAATCATCAAAACCTGGAGGATCGACAATGCCAGTATTAACCGAGGATGAGCAGCCTTCGGAAACGCCACCAAAAGGTATTTATTTTATCTCTGCCATTTTGTACTAAACACTTTGAGATTAATAAAACGCCACCAAGGTTCAGCAGCTTCGCCCGGGGACTAGTGGACATACTCTAACTGTGAAAGTTGTCGATACTAAGATCATATGGCCTCATTGTAGTCATATGCAAATTGCTGAAAGTTTGGTGGGTGATGAAACAGCAATGATCGTATTCACTTCCAGAGATGATCAAGTGGATCAGATGAAAAATGGCTCTACTCTCATCCTGCGAAATGCCAAAATTATCATGTACAGAGGATCAATGAGGCTTGCTGTGGACAACTCCGGCCGTATTAAAGTCGCAGACCCTGCTACTTTCACTGTTAAGGAAGATAATAACATGTCTCTTATTGAATATGGAGTGATCAGAGTTGCAATTTGACAAAGTTTTTGATTGCTGTAAATGAAAGATAAGGGAATAATTGGCTACCAGATCTTAGCTTCTTGTTTTGCTATCCAAGGAGTGATTTTGTTTTTCTTTTTTCTCTGCTTATGGAGCTTAAACACATCATTTTGTTGAAGAATAATTTCACTACTTTTCTTCCTTGAAGTTGCAATTTTTTTCACTGCTTTAGTTCGACTTGATGTTCTATTATGTTGTTTTATTTTCCATTTATAGCAGCTGAATATGAATTGGAGAATGATAAAAATAACTGAGATGCTTGTTAACATAATTGTTTTAATTTACCCATAATTAGTATCTGCATTACCAACCAATTATGCGGATAGAATGAATGCTGCTTGTTAACATTCAAAATCCTCCCCGCTAAAATACGGTCAACCTGCCCCTTCTCCCTAAAAAGACAACGCCATAATAATGAATGTTGCATGCATCTCATTGTTGCATGACATATTGGATTTTAATGGCAGCATCTTCTTCAATACTTCTACATGTTCCATTGGAACCAGAAGTCAAGCTACTGCTGCTGCCGCTGTCGCAGCAGCCACGACCATGACATGCTTTCTCTGCTCATTCTGAGCATCCGTGGCAGCTTGCACTGTCTGTGAAGCAGTGGCATTTGATTCTGCTGAATTCAATTCCTTTAAAGCTATTGGTGGTGTGGCTGTGCCTTTTGGATCTTCTAAAACTCCATCTCTTCTTCTCCTTTGGGGTTGTTGAAATTGGATTTTCTGTTCCATTTGAAGAATTCAGGTTGGTTGCAGATAGGATAGATGTTCTATTATGTTGCTTTATATTTCATTTATAGCAGCTAAATAAGAACTGGAGAATGATAATAATAACTGAGATGCTGTTAGGATTTATTTTTCTGGTTTCAAACTGAGCAATTTGAATTGCTAACTCTTGTGCTAACATTACACAGTAGTGTAAGTATCTGGGAACAGGAAATTTGGTCTCTTTATGACTCTTATTCTAATCTTTCTTGAATTGCAAGGAATCTAATTCAACTTTTAATTCAGTGAAGCAACTGTGATATCAATTCAACGAATAACCAGCAATAAGGACCTTCTGCGTGTGACATAACATTAAACAAAAATGAATAAACAAAATAAAAAATTAGAATTTATCAGACAGATCATTCACCTTAAATGTAATAAGCAGTTGACTCGGACCGATAAATTGCCTAACATCAACCCATCTGGATATCAACAAATGAAATAGTCAAAATCCATTTGAAGATTGTTAGTAATAGGGAAAGGGAAACGAACAACACATCAAAAGGGATATAATTTTTTCAATAAAAAGTGCAATAAATTCCTAATCTAAATAATTTTTTGATGATACTTCAACAGATTTAACCACTATATATAAGTTAATACTTGCCAAAAGTCAAGTTGCCTCTTGAATCACTAAACCTTCACAAATGGTTCGCCATTGTTGGAGTCTTCAACTTGTTTTTGAAGGTATATCATCAGAAACGCGGAAGCGCATCGTACCGATGCGATGAGGAATGAAGAACACCGCTTTGATTACCTGGGATGAAGCAGCGAGCGTGACAATTTCTCACGTTCAGTTCTCCTCCTCAAGCCTCACGATCTGCAGCAACGCACCACGAACAGTCGCAAATTCCGCTCTACGGTTGATCTTCCAGGCTATGACTCAAGGGGATCAGGCGGCGTGTGGGCAACCGTTCTCTTAGGTGTGTTTCTGATGTCTGTAACCCTTGGAGGCACTTGAGAGAAAAGAGAGTTTATATACTCTGCCCAATCCAAAACTAACCCTAAGCTTCATGAGTTATAATTGGACTTTGGGCTCACTCTCACTAAAGTTATTGGGCTTAAGTGAAAAGAGCATACTAAACCCAACAATCTCCCACTTGCTCTTTTGGACACAAAACTTGAGTTCATAAACCCAAGACTATGTAGCCCATAAGCCATCATCATCTGATTATACAACCCATCCCTTGTCTCGAGCTAGCCTGGGGATCTACCATTTGTCACTCATCAAGGCTTCTGATAGTCTTTGAAAGATTATCTAATTCGGCGCTACTCCACTAAAAGCCCGAACGTGAACTCCAAGATTAATGACCTTTATAACATGAATATGCATCGCCCCTTTGTAGAATGTCTATAATTGATTGACAAGTTTTCCGTAACTCAATCAATTATTTATTCCCTTGACTATGATAGTTTCTATAATGGATTACATGCACTGGCCAGTGTCTTTAATATCCAAGTACCGAAACATATCAAGGGGACATGTCCTACAAATTCCATGTTGTTTATCTCATAAATACCGATAATCAAATAATCCAACTCCCAAAATACCGAGTTATTGGCCGTCAATAGATCGAACCTCACCCGTTGGTAAATCAAAGAATGAAAACTATTTGATTACCTATTTATAATAAACTCAGGATTAAGAGCAATAACATAACTTTAGTTAACTGGAGATTTGATACCTTATGACAGAAAAACAACCTTAATCAAATCTCTCCTTGATCCTTTCAATGTGAATGTTAATTCACACCAATATTTTATAATGATCCGGACAAAACCATTTCATAAAATATCGCAGCCTAAATAAAGTGCCCAACTTTATTTAACGGCTGTGACTCCATTCATCAATATTGAGAACCTATGATCATGTCCTCCATGAATGTATCCATATGATCATATACTCCACAATTTGATCCGGACCTTGATGTTTGTAAATAGTGCGCAAAATAAATAATACCTTATTTGTAAAATTCAGAAAATGATTACATTATTTCATTGTCTTACTCTAAGAGCACAATGAACCCAATATCTTACACTCGCTTAATGCAAGTCTGGGATCCTCCTAAGACCCAAAGAAGTAGCATGCCTCTCGAACACAATTTCAGGCAAACTCTTAGTAACTGGGTCTGCAAGATCCACCTCTAATGCTATCTGATTTTAGTGAAAAACTCATAGCTCGAGGTTGATTTTCTTGAGTCAATATCCACTTGAAATAACTGAATTTGTGAAAACTCAGCTTTTCAAGACTCCCACTAGAATATACCAGCATATAATCTCTCGTTCTCCAAAGATACTTGAGTACATGCTTAACAATAATCTTAGTGTTCCTCTATATCCAGAATGGTACCATCTCACTATTCTCACTGCGTGACAGATGTCTGGTTTAATTCCCAACACGATATGCATGAGACTACCTTTGCCAAAGCATAAGATATCCTGCTCATGCATTCTTCCTTCTCAGGAGTCTTTGGTTACTCCTTAGGAAGATGAATTCAACATCTGAGAATTTATAATTCTTCTCTTAGAATTTTCATGTTGAATTTTGGCAAGAGTTTTGTCAATGTAAGTAGCCTGAAGTGATGCCAACAACTTATTCTTCTGGTCTCATAAGAGTTTTATACCAAGAATATAATTGGCTTCCCTAGTACTTCCATACCAAAACACTAACTTAGCCAACTCTTTATGCTTGACATTACCTCCACATTGTTTCCAATAAGGAGCATATCATCTACATAAAGTACCAGAAAAGCTACTGTCTACCGTTGAGTCCTTTACATACAAATACACATCATTCATCATATTTCTCTCAAAATCAAAATTTTGATAACCTGATCAAAATTGATGTTCCAAGACCTGGATGCTTGCTTAAGTCTATGAAATAGACTTTCACAACTTGCATACCGTGTGTTCCTACCCATTTGCTATAAACGTTTTTGGTTGTTGTATGTAGATATCCTGACATCCAACTCCCAAAATGAAATCTCATAATTGAGACTTATAGCAACTAAGAGAATCTGGATAGACTCTAGCATGGCGTCTGGCAAAATTTTCCTCCAAGCTAGCTTTGAAGGTTTTCACCTTCCTGTCCATCCTCTCTTTGCCTTTTATGTCCACATGCACCTTGTGGGTTTTACCCCTCTTGGTGTCTTTACTAGGACCGAACGGAGTTAAAATACAAGTATTTCATCTCATTGTTCATAGCTTGAGCAACACTTGATCAACAACATCTTCTAGTGCATTATCGAAACTAGTAGGATCAATGTCACTCAACAAGAGACAACTTGAGAGTTAACAAGGTTCTCTCCCACTACGAATGTACTGCACTAGACCTTGTGTATTTATAGGTAAAACAAAGAGTGGGTCAAATCTTCAATTTCTTGAGCATCTGCTTATCCTTGATATTGTTCCTTTACATATGATACTAATATTTCTACTAGTTTCACTTATATATTATCATGTTGAATTTCCAATTACGGTTCTCTTGTTTGTTCACCTAGAGATATATATATCCCCTCTTGAACAATCAAGGGAACAGTGGATGAAGCTTCTAGAGATTCTGGAAATTCTTGATCGGAGATAAATCTCATCAAGAATAACCTTACTTAAGTGCTTATAATTTCTCATCTAGTCCTCCTTTAAGAAAATCATGTGAGTGCTCACTTAGATTATCTTGTCCTTAAGACTAAATAAGAAATCATCCCTCGTTCTCTTAGGGTAGCCAAAAGATATGCACTCTTCCATACAAGATTCCATCTTATTTGACTGCTGTTGTAGGACGTGTGCCGTAGCACCCTAAATCCGAATATGGTTTGATCTGGACTTGCACCCTTTCCATAATTCTTTAGGTGTCATTACAACAAACTTTGACAGAACCAAGTTAAGAAGGTAAATTTTCTTTTACTAGGCATCTGCCTTGAACAACATTGGCAAAGATGAATAACTGAACATGATCTTCACCAAGTCTAGAAATATTTGATTTTTGCATACTGCAATTTCATTCAACTAATGCATTCCTAGAGTTGACAGTTATAAAACCATCCCCTCTTAAATCAGATAAGACCTGAACTTACCAGACAGGTAGCCAAACACTTTAGTAGACTAAAGTGTTTTGATTTGAACTCCTAGATGCTTTTCTACCTCAAACTTAAAACTCTTAAAATTTTCCAAAAGCTTTAGACTTATGGCGCACTAGGTTCATCTGTCCAAATCCAGAGTAAACATTCATATAATGAAGTACTCATCACCTCTTCTGGTCTGAACGTTAATTGGTCCACATACATTAGTATGTACCAGTTCCAGTTGAATAGTTGCGCAAATCTTTTTGGTTCTTGTAGGATTGCTTGGCCATTTTACCTTCCAAATATGACTAACATGTAGCTGTTAATTAAAAGATTCTTGAACTTTCAGTCTATCTTTTAACTAAAACATGTTTCCTACTTGAGATAATGTGACTCAATCACAAAGGCCAAAGTTATGTTTCATTTGAAACTTTTATTTCTTTGGTGAAAATCCTTGTTCATCATCCTTTCCATTCAACACAAAAATTTAGGGGGGTATAGGACAAAGGTAATAAAGACTATTTAAACAATGTACCAGAACAAACAAGACGAAGATGAACTTCGAAATGTAACTGAGGAATCAATTGCATTGTCAATCCATGTTTTAATCAAAACAACTAACAATAATTGAATTCCTCTTGAAATCTGGAACAAATAAATAGTCACCCAAAACCATAGTCTTATAAACATCTTGTCTACTGCAAATGCAGACACAAGTTCCCATTTTCAAGATTAAAATATCTATGTCCATTGCTGACAGGTATGCCATGTTTGAACTACTGCAAAGAGTAACAAACATAATCAGTGATTCCTGAATCAATAATTCGTTCACTGATCAGGCCTTGATATGCCCATGTCTGGTTCCTTTTATCACCTCTGGGCAATTTTTCTTTCAGTGTCCCTTCAGTCTGCTCTTGAAGCACCTGCCTTGCGGCTTTTTCATAGCAACTGGTTTGACAACTGATCACCAAGTTATTTTATTCTTGTTACCACCCTCGGGTTTTCCCTTGGATTTAACAAGACTTTTAGCAAAACCTGCGTTGACTGTATTCTATCTAGCAGAGCTGCTAGACACAGCAAACATGTCATTAAGAGTCCGAAGCATCTCTACTCCACTCGTAACCATGTGCATTTGCTTATGCAAGTGTTTGGAAAGACTGACAAAAATATAATAGCGAACTACTATATTTGTCCTTTTCCAATCTGAGTATTGCGTCCTTAAACACATCCTCTGCAGGTTGCTATGGCCCTTGCATTTGTCAGGACAAATTTTAGCTTCCATGTTTTAGAACAATATCAAAAATGTGCTTTTCACTTATTCATAGTCGGTACCATCTAGATGTTTTTGACTCAAAATCATTTCTAAGATATTTTCTGAAAAAAAACATATAAATCACACAATTACAAACAAATAATACAATAAACAAACGAAGTACAAGTAGATTCTCATAACTACTCTTGTTTATTGTTAGCAATCCTTCAGTTTATCTTTACAAGGCTTACGATGGGCAAGTCACTTGTAAAATCCAAAATTGTTATTTGGGCCTTCAGTGCCATTGCCATAGCCTCGATGGGAGAGTTAACAATTTTACCAAAGTTGAATGTAATTAACCATTGTTTAATTTCAAAATTATCCTTAGTATCTAAGCATTGCCGACGATGGGCCGTACAATACTTTACTAAAATTTTGAAATTATTAAGATTTAATCTAGTGAAATCTGATTATCCTTATCCGATGGGGCTTTAGCGATAACCATTTCACTAATAAACCCACAAATGGAGCCTGCAGGTTTTAAAATTAATTAATTTTTAAAACCTTCACCCATTCAACATTTTTGTTTGAGAATTTTCATAAGCCCTGTCAAATTCATTGTTTAATTTCAAAATTATCCTTAATAACTTAGTATTATCGATGATGGGCCGTACAATACTTTATTAAAATTTTGAAATTATTAAGGCTCAATAAAATCCAATCATGCTTATCTGTTGGGGCCTCACACGATTATTTTATTGATAGGCCCACAATGCGCCCGAAGGTTAAATTAATTTCTTAATTTAAATCTCCTCCCATAATTATTTAGGTCCAATCTAATAAAATCCAATCATGCTTATTCGATGGGACTTCACATGATTATTTTATTAATGGTCCTATAATGCGCTTGAAGGTTAAATTAATTTCTTAATTTAAATCTCCTTCCATTCAACATAAGCAATATTTTCCAATTTCCAAGAATTATTTAATTGAGAGTATCCTTTGTTTGATTTCAAAAACTAGGTAAGCAAGAGCACTGATGAACATGCATGACTTAGCTTATCTGAATTTTGAAATCATTAAAGTTCTAAAATCCGGTCATGATGGGCAGCGTGTGCTTCACACAATCATGATACATGATTGTGGTTGCAGCGTGTGTTTAACACATGACCATTTTAGTAGATCCACAAATTACTCGCAAAATAAAAGAATTCTCTTAGGAAATTTTCTTACTAATTTGGCTTGATTTTAAAACTCCAAAAATAATCAATTTGATTATTCTAGATTTTACCAAAATCATAATAATTAATTAATTTTCGAAATTAATATAACCATTAATCTAGATTTTGTTTCCAAAATCATAACAATCATAATTTTATTTTACCGAAATATTTAAAAACAAAAACTATGCGCATAAACTATCACACTAGTCGGTAATGACATAATAGTAAATATGCACGTATGACATGTGATCATGCAACAATATGGCACCTTCCTATATATGACATGTTATCGCAAATATCATGTTAATCGCACATAAGACAACTTGCAAGAATCAATGACTGTCCCCACACACTAACACGAGACTTTTCAGTGTGCTTTGTCCTCACTCGCACACTTCCCGGGAAAACTTCCCAGGAGGTCACCCATCCCAGAATTGCTCCAAGTCAAGCACGCTTAATTGTGGAGTTCTTCCGATCCGGGCTACCGAAAAGTAGATGCATCTTGTTCCCATACCAGCACAGTCGCTGGAATCCCTCTCTTTCGAGTGTTGATTCGATTCATTCATGAACCCCCAAGCTGCAAGATTTGGCATGAGCCGCTCATTGTCCGTGCCCTTTCGCACCGGCGATGACTCCCTGCCTTTGCCAGCTCTTGGGATGTTACATGCCCACCAGCTTCCGCCTGGTTCGTCCTCGAACCACACCGTACTGGAAGAGAGGCCCTGCTCTGATACCACTTGTAACGCCTGACAACTTGCAAGAATCAATGACTGTCCCCACACACTAACACGAGACTTTTCAGTGTGCTTTGGCCTCACTCGCACACTTCCCGGGAAAACTTCCCAGGAGGTCACCCATCCCAGAATTGCTCCAAGTCAAGCACGCTTAATTGTGGAGTTCTTCCGATCCGGGCTACCGAAAAGTAGATGCATCTTGTTCCCATACCAGCACAGTCGCTGGAATCCCTCTCTTTCGAGTGTTGATTCGATTCATTCATGAACCCCCAAGCTGCAAGATTTGGCATGAGCCGCTCATTGTCCGTGCCCTTTCGCACCGGCGATGACTCCCTGCCTTTGCCAGCTCTTGGGATGTTACATGCCCACCAGCTTCCGCCTGGTTCGTCCTCGAACCACACCGTACTGGAAGAGAGGCCCTGCTCTGATACCACTTGTAACGCCTGACAACTTGCAAGAATCAATGACTGTCCCCACACACTAACACGAGACTTTTCAGTGTGCTTTGTCCTCACTCGCACACTTCCCGGAAAAACTTCCCAGGAGGTCACCCATCCCAGAATTGCTCCAAGTCAAGCACGCTTAATTGTGGAGTTCTTCCGATCCGGGCTACCGAAAAGTAGATGCATCTTTTTCCCATACCAGCACAGTCGCTGGAATCCCTCTCTTTCGAGTGTTGATTCTATTCATTCATGAACCCCCAAGCTGCAAGATTTGGCATGAGCCGCTCATTGTCCGTGCCCTTTCGCACCGGCGATGACTCCCCTTTGCCAGCTCTTGGGATGTTACATGCCCACCAGCTTCCGCCTGGTTCGTCCTCGAACCACACCGTACTGGAAGAGAGGCCCTGCTCTGATACCACTTGTAACGCCTGACAACTTGCAAGAATCAATGACTGTCCCCACACACTAACACGAGACTTTTCAGTGTGCTTTGGCCTCACTCGCACACTTCCCGGGAAAACTTCCCAGGAGGTCACCCATCCCAGAATTGCTCCAAGTCAAGCACGCTTAATTGTGGAGTTCTTCCGATCCGGGCTACCGAAAAGTAGATGCATCTTGTTCCCATACCAGCACAGTCGCTGGAATCCCTCTCTTTCGAGTGTTGATTCGATTCATTCATGAACCCCCAAGCTGCAAGATTTGGCATGACCGCTCACTGTGCCCTTTCGCACCACACGATGACTCCCTCCACCCATCCCAGAATTGCTCCAAGTCAAGCACGCTTAATTGTGGAGTTCTTCCGAACCGGGCTATCGAAAAGTAGATGCATCTTGTTCCCATACCAGCACAGTCGCTGGAATCCCTCTCTTTCGAGTGTTGATTCGATTCATTCATGAACCCCCAAGCTGCAAGATTTGGCATGAGCCGCTCATTGTCCGTGCCCTTTCGCACCGGCGATGACTCCCTGCCTTTGCCAGCTCTTGGGATGTTACATGCCCACCAGCTTCCGCCTGGTTCGTCCTCGAACCACACCGTACTGGAAGAGAGGCCCTGCTCTGATACCACTTGTAACGCCTGACAACTTGCAAGAATCAATGACTGTCCCCACACACTAACACGAGACTTTTCAGTGTGCTTTGTCCTCACTCGCACACTTCCCGGGAAAACTTCCCGGGAAAACTTCCCAGGAGGTCACCCATCCCAGAATTGCTCCAAGTCAAGCACGCTTAATTGTGGAGTTCTTCCGATCCGGGCTACCGAAAAGTAGATGCATCTTGTTCCCATACCAGCACAGTCGCTGGAATCCCTCTCTTTCGAGTGTTGATTCGATTCATTCATGAACCCCCAAGCTGCAAGATTTGGCATGAGCCGCTCATTGTCCGTGCCCTTTCGCACCGGCGATGACTCCCTGCCTTTGCCAGCTCTTGGGATGTTCTTTTTTAGACCCAAAAAATTAATTAATCCCAATAAACATAATATTAAAATGCCCCCTCTTGTTTTTCAAATTAAACATGTTACATCATTAATTTACGTAATGAGTGCTAATAAATTGCCATTGTTGTTCTCTCCATTAACAGATTCATTGTTCGATTCTGCCATCTTCAAGAATTCAGCAACAAATGTATGTAATTAGGGGTGTTAACAGGCCGAGCCGAGCCGAACTTTGATCTTAACGAGCCAAGCCTATATTTAAACGTATCAGACTGGCGTTAGCCTGTTACATGTTACGAATATAATATTAGCCTGTGGCCTGGTTCGTTTACAAAAAAAAAAAAACCTGTCTTAAACCTGTGGCTTGTTTATTTATTAAAAATAAAATCCTTACCTTCCAATTTGCAGCAGTATTTAGCCCATTAATCATGCACTGATATGTATTTTTCGTAAGAAAATAATAGTTGTTTCTTTTATAATAAAAAAACATATTAATATTAAAAAATTAAAATAACAACAGAACCTTTTAAATAAAAATAGATGATGAACATGGCTTCATTTACCTGTTGGTGGGACGATGACTTAGATCGGGGAGAAAAGATAGAGCAGAGATAGAAAACTGAGAAAAGGATGTTGAAATGATTAATATAAAAATATAAAAAATAAATAAATTTAATGTATCCGGGCCAGCCTCCAAGGCTTCAAGGCCGGGCTAGGCTATGGAAGCCTGAGGTCTTTTAAATAAAAAGGCTTTTGCATGAGTATAATTCTGGGCCAAATAATAAAAAAAGACGGGTCGGGCCAGGCCAAAACGAGCTGGGCCTAAGGCCCCTGATGGGCCCTTGGCCTTATTATCACCCCTATATGTAATACTGTTGGTTACTGTAATTAGAATTGAATTATGCAAGAATGTATCAGGAACTTGAAATTTGAGTTAGCAGATAACAAGAAAAATATGTGAAAAAGAAAAAAAATTCAAGAATTCTAAAACAGAATCACAAAAAGAAAAAAAAATAAAAGCAAACACCGTTCCCCGGCAATGGCGCCATTTTGTTGGTAGTAATTTTTCGAAGATAGAGTTATCGTTCTCAGGGAACAGGTTGAAGTATTTTTCTTTGTATTTTTCTGAATTAAGGATTCTTGAATTGAAACTCAATTGGTTTTTTATAGCATTTATCAATTATTAAAACTGATCTAAAAAATAAAGAATTGATTTATCAAGATTAAGGGCTTATGGGTATATCTCAAATCATGGGTAACAAAAATTATTTGCATTACTGCAAAATCGTACATTGTTATAGCATCTTTATCTCAGTTTCTGAGTTACTAGGGTAAGTTTAGCTGAAGCTTTCCAGGTTCAACAATAAGGTTCAAGAAGGACTTTTCCCAAAGCTTCTTGAATCTTTATAGAAATTTATATCAGAAAACACCTCCGATTATTTCTAACCAAAAGGGTTCATTTAACACTTAACAAAAGTCAATTTCTGTTATGGGCCAAGGTGAGAAACGGCCCATAAGAGAGAAGAAGAGGCCAGCTTGGGCCAAGGATTATATCCAATAGGAATTAGAATATCCAATAGGAATTAGAATATGTAGAAAAGCTGTAATAACAATAGTTAGGAAGGGGTTTTTGACACATCTGTGTAATTGGTAGCAGAGCTATATAACTCAGAACCATGAAGAGTGTGGTATTCATTGAATAAGAAAATTCTAGTTACCTTTCATATTCTCCTTACAGGTTCGCGTCCTGTTCTTGGGTATATCACCCAACATCTGGTGCTTCCATTCTGATCCACCATGCGAGTCCAGGAACTTGCAGATGAATTCACGACTCATCGTGACCAGGTTAATCAACGTCTTGATCAATTCGTTGATCGATTCTCTGCATTGGAGGCAACATTTAGGGATTTCATGGCTCAGAACTCTGGTGCATCTTTTGAGAACCCTAATATGGATGCTGGAATTCCGCGTTCAGCGTTTGGCGCCAATGTCGAAGACCACCGCGCTATTTTGCGGTACATGAAAATGGAGGTTCCGAAGTTCGACGGAAAGGAACCAAACAATTGGATCTTTAAGACAGAATTGTTTTTTCAAATACAACACGTTCCGGAACATTTGAAGATTCAAATCGCTGGGGTACGCATGGAGAATGCTGCTGCCGACTGATACCAATGGGTTTATAGTAGCGGAACCATCAATTCTTGGTCTGATTTTGTTCGAGCGGTGCGACAACGATTTGTTCCTTCGAATTATAAGGATGTTAGAGGAATTTTGGCGAAACTCGTTCAACAGGGTCCATTGATGGAATACATGCAGGAATTCCAGAAATTGATGAATCAGGTAGATAATCTTAGTGATGATTTGCTTATGGTTCTTTTCGTTTCTGGGTTACAATCTGAATTACAAGGAGCAGTGCAATTACGTTCTCCTTCTTCGCTGCATCAAGCAATGCAATTTGCTATTGCATATGACCACCATCACACGGATTTAAAATCCTCTTTTTCAACACTGCCCAAAAAAATTTCTCCCAGGTATTCTTTTGTATCATCTGAGAAACAGCTTCCTGCTCCATCCAATCCTCCTGTTTTATCACTACCAGCACCACCAACAGGAGCTTCTTCTTCAATTCCGTTCCGAAAACTATCATCGGAGGAAACGCAGAGGAAGAGAGACTTGGGTATTTGTTTTACTTGTGACGAAAAATGGACAAACAAACATCGTTGTAAAGCTAAGATGTTGTTCATGGTTGGAGATGATGAGGATGACATGCCGCAAGGGGAGGAAGAAGAAATTGTGTGGAAAACAGAGGAGCCACTAGGATCACGAGTGGATGGGTCCTTGAATTCATTGTCCGGTTCAAAGGATCCTAAATCATTAACATTGTTGGCACAAATTCGTAATAAGGAGTTCCATCTTTTTGTTGATTCGGGGAGCTCCCACAACTTTATTAATAGTTCTTTAGCAGAGGAATTACAATTGCCTCAATTTCGCACATCTCGAATGCGAGTATTCTTAGGCAATGGGGAGTTTTTAAGTTGTGAGAAGAAATGTCCTGGGGTGGAATTGTTGATTCAGGGACTGAGTTTCAAGGTGGATTTGTGGGTAATTGAGTTGGCAAACCTACAACTGGTTTTGGGAATGCATTGGTTGGGGTTGTTGGGAAAAGTAACTCATGATTATAGGAACCACTCAATGGAATTTCAATGGAAGGGGAAACCAGTCTATCTACAGGGCACCATTCGACCTGGGAAGGAAGGTTCAAGCTGTCATGTACAGATGTCAACACTGGTAGAGAATGAAAAGCCATAATGTGTTGAAGCATTACAACAATTGCAGGATAAGGTACCCTATCTCATTTGGCAGATTCTGATTTCATATAAGTCTATTTTTTCTATTCCTATTGCTTTACCTCCGGATAGAGAAATGATGCATAGTATTGAATTGGTGGAAGGGTCTCAACCGGTTGTGGTGAAACCATACAGATACCCTTATCACCAAAAGGCTGAAATTGAGAAACAAGTGGCTGACTTGTTGTCTTTAGGCTTTATACAAAATAGCCATAGTGCTTTCTCTTCCCCTGTACTTCTAGTAAGAAAACAAGACCAGACTTGGCGGATGTGTATTGATTATCGGGCTTTAAATGCCATTACCATCAAGAATGCTTTTCCGATTCCTACCATAGAGGAACTACTTGATGAATTGTTTAGTGCTACTATTTTCAGCAAGTTAGATCTAAGATCGGGATACCACCAAATCAGAATGAGGAAGGAAGATGTTTCAAAGACGGCCTTTAGAACTCATGAGGGTCATTATGAGTTTTGTGTAATGCCGTTTGGATTGACGAATGCCCCGGCTACCTTCCAAGCAGCCATGAATAAGATTTTTAAACCTTATTTACGGAGATTTGTGGTTGTTTTCTTTGATGACATGTTGATTTACAGCCCTTCATTGGAAGCACATCTCATCCACTTGGAGGCAGCCTTGAAATGTTTACAACAACATGCTTTTTTCCTTAAACTCAGCAAGTATGAGTTTGCTGTTTCAGAACTCGAGTATCTTGGACATATTGTGTCAAGTGATGGTGTTAAGGCTGATCCACAAAAGATCTCAGCTATGGTGGAGTGGCCCACCCCTACATCCATTAAACAGTTGCGAGCATTCTTGGGTCTTACCGGGTACTATAGAAGGTTTGTGATGAATTATGCTACAATTGCTCATCCATTGACTGAATTGCTTAAGGGAGATAAACTAACTTGGAATTCGGATTCTGAAGTAGCATTCCAACAATTAAAAAGTGTTATGTCTTCTACACCAATTCTTAGTCTACCAGATTTTGGGTCCTCTTTTGTGGTGGAGTCTGATGCATCTAGTTTTGGAATAGGTGCAGTCTTGTTGCAAAAAGGAAAGCCCATTGCTTATTTTAGTAAAAAGTTGGGTCCTAGAATGGCAGTAGCATCAGCCTATGTGAGGGAATTATTTGCTGTTACCGAAGCTGTAAAAAGATGGAGACATTATTATCTCTTAGGGTCCCATTTCATTATACGCACAGATCACCAAAGTCTTCGTGAATTAATGAGGAAGACCATACAAACACCTGATCAGTATAAGTATGTTTGTAAATTGATGGGGTATGACTTTAGCATTGAGTACAAGGCTGGAGCAGCAAACATAGTAGCAGACTCTTTGTCTAGACAATTGGACGACATGCCTTCTAGCACTTTATTTAGCAATATATCAGTACCTTCTTTTGATATTCTCCAGCAGGTGAAGGCAGAGAATGCTGCAAGTGATGAGTTGCAAACCAAGCATAGAGCTTTGTTGGATAACACAAATGCTGATCCAGATTTGCATTGTAAAGAAGGCATTCTGTTTCACAAGGGTCGAATATTGCTTAGTTCTACTTCTGATTTACGGCCCCTGTTGATACAAGAAGCACATAGTTCTCTACTAGGGGGTCATGCTGGTATCCAAAGAACCTTTTTAAGGTTATCATCTTCCTTTACTTGGAAAAATATGAGAAGAGATGTGAAGGATTTCATTACTCACTGTCAAATCTGCCAACGTATAAAATCATCCACTCAAGCTCCAATGGGATTATTGAATCCTCTACCCATTCCAGAGGGAGTGTTTGAAGACCTCACACTGGATTTTATCACATCATTACCTTGTTCGGCTGGGTTTTCTACCACAGTAGTTGTGGTAGATCGTTTAACAAAATATAGCCACTTTGGAGGATTGCCTCAATCTTATACTGCCGCAACAGTGGCACATTTATTTTGCAATATGGTGGTTAAACTCCATGGCTTTCCGAAATCCTTATTGTCTGATAAAGATCCTATCTTTATGATCCTATCTTTATGAGCCAATTTTGGAAGCAGTTGTTTACTTTAAGTGGGACCAAATTGAAGGCTAGTTCGGCATACCATCCGCAAACGGATGGCCAATCCGAAATTACAAATAAGTACTTGGAGCAATATCTAAGAGCCTTTTGTTCAGAGCAGCATACTAGATGGTTCCATTACTTGTGTTGGGCTGAATTGCATTACAACACTTCTATACACTCTGCCATTGGTATTTCTCCTTTTCAAGCACTTTATGGTAAAGTTCCTACCATGGTTCCTACTGCTCCACATGAGTTTCTGAAAATTGATGCATTAGATTCAGTATTACAGCAACGCACAGAGGTCTTATCTCAGTTGAGGTTGCAATTGGAAAGAGCTCAACAAAGGATGAAATCACAAGCGGACAAGCATAGAAGAGATTTTTCTTTTAAGGTGGGAGATTTGGTGTTAGTAAGACTCCAACCTTATAGACAGATTTCAGTAGCTAAGAGAGCTTGTCATAAATTGGCCAAGCGTTATTTTGGGCCATTCTCCATCACCAAGGCGATTAATCCAGTAGCTTACCAGCTTCAGTTGCCTGCAGGGAGTCAAATCCACCCTGTTTTCCATATTTCCAGCTTGAAACCCTTCCATGGGGTTGCTGAGGAGTTTGGTTTTTCTCCTTTACCAAGCATTAGCAGTGGCAACAAACCGGTTCAGACACCCGTAGCTATTGTGGCAACCAGATATTGCAAGGTTCGTGGTTCTTCTCAACTGCAGTATCTCGTTCAATGGTCTAATCAGGTACCTGAAGATGCTTCCTGGGAAATGGCTACAGCATTCCATAAAGCTTATCCTCACTTGACCCTTGAGGACAAGGTCACTCTTGCAGGGGAGGCAGATGTTATGGGCCAAGGTGAGAAACGGCCCATAAGAGAGAAGAAGAGGCCAGCTTGGGCCAAGGATTATATCCAATAGGAATTAGAATATGTAGAAAAGCTGTAATAACAATAGTTAGGAAGGGGTTTTTGACACATCTGTGTAATTGGTAGCAGAGCTATATAACTCAGAACCATGAAAAGTGTGGTATTCATTGAATAAGAAAATTCTAGTTACCTTTCATATTCTCCTTACAGGTTCGCGTCCTGTTCTTGGGTATATCACCCAACAATTTCCCAACGAATGAGGATGAAAGAAACAATAACAATGCACATCAAGAAATTTCACCCAATCATTTTGAATACCCAGAAAAAGAAAAAAATTAGAAACCCATTTTCAGAAACAGCAAATCAGAGATATATCATAAAAAGAAACATGCATTCAGAATTAAAGATCAAAGTAAATTGTACAAACCAAAGTATCGATTCCTAAACTAGGGCTAGGATCTTTGAACTTCACTTTGCATGCACCCTTGATTATTCCTTCCGCAGCGTTGTCGATGCTTTGAAATTATGGAATCTTGAAGAGCAACACATTTAGTTTTTCTCACAAAATCTAACAACACTCAGAGTCTTCTAAAAACCAAGAATTACGAAGATTGAAAAATTCTAAATCTATATTCTGGTCTAAAAATCTGTATCTATTTTTTACAACCCACAAAAATTAACTAAAACAGAAAAATCATCTCTTTTAGTAGTCGTCCATCTTCTGACTTATCCAATGGTGAAAATATGTTCTCACTTCCATGAAATTGATCCACGTGGCTGCTTCCAAAAAGTACCTAATTTTTTTTGAATAATTACAATTATCAGCAAAAATAAATTAACTTGGGCTTGGTTACTTCCTTATTTTGAATTGGGCCATATTTCACATTCTTTGAGCCCATTTTCCTGTAATTGTCAACCCAAAGAGATTTAAAATAATATAAAATAATACAATAATTATATAAATAATTTAGTGCTAACAAAATACCCCAAACTTAAGCAATTGCTTGCCCTCAAGCAATCAGACAAACATTCACTCAGAAAATAGTCTGTTAGCTCAAAATACATAGCCACATGACAACACATTTTTAATTTTAATAATTTAGTTAAATTTATCAACCATCTATGCAAAACATCACACTTCTTAAAGTATTGACCAGGCTTAATGTTAACAAATTCCTACACCAAATTAATTATCCAACTCCAGTCAATCAGCAATCATAGAAGCATTCAATCAAAAATTCATGCACATTCAAACAGTTGCAACCCTTAACTTAAACTGATTGCATTGACATTCCACTGAATTCCTTTCCAGACATATTCAATTAATCACACTCTTTTTTTTTTAATAAGGAAGTTCACTCATTATCATCATGCATGAATGCTTCCAACCTACACTACCATTTAGAAACTTGAAGTCCAATATACTACCTCCATCAAAGGGTCTTTAAGGCTTGTAATGAGGCAGGGCTAGGATCTTTCTTTTTCTGGTCACTTGGCTAATTAAGCTGACCCTTAGTGTCTAACTAATCCTTATTACTTTTTTCTGATTTTTGCCTAAACAAGACAAAGGGAACTACCGACTTTCTCCTCCCTTTTGTATAACTTCCCTTTTCTTTTTTTTCTTTTTCCTTTTACCCTTTTCTTTTTTTTGATTATGTATATATATATATATATATTAAACAGAGAACTCTTCTTTATAACATCACTTGTTCTCCTTTTTTATTTTTTTAATACCTCCTGATTCTCTTTTCCTTTCCTTTTCTTTCCTTTTTTTTTTTTTTACAATCGACTTCCCTTTGCCTTATTTAGCTTATTGTATTTCTGGGCTAATGAGAATTAGCTAAACACTAAGCTAGCCATATAGGATGGACTTGGCTTATAATTCCAGGGTACATAATCAGAAAAGAAAGGTTTCAGGCTCAAATATAGGGACCAAAGGATATAATTAAAGAACGAGGCTTTTGGCTCTAGGCTACATATTCAGAAACAATGCCCCAATCATACAGAAATAGCATATTAGTCATCCAAACATAGTGCAGTATTCAAAACACCAATATACAATGACCACTCACAAATGAATAGAGTGCTTAAGTTCAAATACCTCACATGGGTTGTTAGTCCAGTGGTTTATCAGTGAATCAGCAAATCAGGGGTCAAAAAAATTATTTTAAATCATCCAAAGAGATTTAAAACAATATAAAATAATACAATAATTATATAAATAATTTAGTGCTAACAGTAGTAAGCCCCAAGTTAAGGGTGCTATAGAGCACTTGAGGGCTAAAACACATTATGTGGACTATCATCTCTACATACATATAATTATAGATCATATTATATCATATAAATCATGTAAATCAATAATATGTATTTAAGTTAGATTCCCACCAAACACATATTTCGGGAGGTGTAATTGTGAGTAAACGCTTACTCGGATGTTTTTCAAGTAATTCATATCATAACATACTATTCAACCCTCTGATTTACGTGATATCATGATGTTAATTCACTGAATTATCATCAATTCATCATATTCTATTTATAAGTTCGAATTGTTAAACCACAAACCCACTGATTTATAAGTTTAAAGCCCACATAGCTAACAAATACTTGGAATTGGGCCGAACAACAAAAGCCCACTTGATTTTGTTATACTAATATGCCCAGTTAACTGCTTGTTTCGCGCCAATACTAACTAACCAACCGTCGAAGAGTCTTCAATGATTACTATATAACGAACTCAGCTTCTTAATGAACAGTTGAAAATACCAATCTAACTGTCACATACTCTCACAGCCAGGTGCACTCTTGATTCTTCTTTCTTTTCTTTTCTTTTTTTCATTTTCTTTTACCCAAAAATCTTCTCTTCTGTTTCCATTCAAGAACCAGTTGTATGTTTGTTTGTTTGGGAACTGAGAAAGCAAAGGAAAACGCAAAGAAAAAATAATTGATGACATTACTGTGTGTTTTTTCCAGGAAAGGGAAAGCTTCTTGAGGGGTGTGTTGATTTCTCAGCTTTGGATGTTTTTATCTAAATAAAAAGAGAAAATAAGGAGAAACGGAAATTAAAGAAAAACGGAAACTAAAATAGGGGGTTTTATTTACTTTCCATTTTTATTTGGTTTAATTATTTTAATTTTGATTTGATTTTGATTTTAATTATTTTTATTTTGATTTTAATTATTTTCATTTTCATTATTTTCATTTTCATTTTCATTTTCATTTCAATTTGATTTTCATTTCAATTTGATTTTGATTTCAATTTGATTTTAATGTGAATTACGATAAAAACATCCAAAGACATCTGAAAGTATCTTTCTCCACTCTAAGCCACCTACATGTGAAAATTCCACAACCAAGAAAGTGGGTAAAAGAAAATGAAAAAATAAAAGGAAAGAAAGAAGAATCAAGATTGCACCTGGCTGTGAGAGTACGTGACAGTAGGATTGGTATTTTCTTTTCTTTTTTTGTAAATAGGATTGGTATTTTCAACTGTTCAATAAGAAGCTGAGTTCGTTATATAGTAATCATTGAAGACTCTTCGACGGTTGGTTAGTTAGTATTGAAGCGAAACAAGCAGTTAACTATGATTGATCTCAATTGAAAATAAGGATTCTGATTCAATTGAGATCAATCACGATTTGGTAATTATTTGTCCAATGATGGATATCTTTGGAATCCTAATTCTTGGGTTGATTGCTTTTAATTTGATTATTCTTTTTTTTTTTTGTCATTTCCGTTTAAATTTACAATCATATTCAAACCCCCTATTTTAGTTTCCGTTTTTCTCTAATTTCCGTTTCTCCTTATTTTCTCTTTTTATTTATTGTCCAATGCCTACATGTGAAAATTCCACAACCAAGAAAGTGGGAGGCCTCAAAGGGTGGGAGTGCCCAAGGCCTTATAAACCCTTAATCGAATACCACTTGACTTTTTTTCAATCCATTAAAATCCTAATCGAATACCAACAGATATTTTTGTCCAAAAACAATCCATTAAATCCTTTGAAATCTCAATCCAATACACCCCCTTAGTGTTTTATGCACATAGAGACCCAAAACTTGCAAGGCAGTTTCACATTAAAATAACAGTATGAAACCTTATTTATATGATTATTAAATAAAAAAAATGTGTATCATTTTAATTTAAACGGCACAAGTTGTGTCATTTCATAAATATATAGATGTGAGACTCAGTTTTATTTTTAGTTATTTACTTGTTAATAAAACTCACATCTATTTGTGTCTATAAAATGACACAACTTGTGTCATTTAATGTTTCAAATTCTTGTCATGAGATATCTCTTTGCCATCAGCATAGATCCATCATAAACGACATTCTTCCAACACATGCAGCCACGCAACGCATAAACAACGAAGAACCTAAGGGCTCGTTTGGTGGACAGGATAGGATAGGGGTAGGATATGATATGAGACTGATAAGGGTAGCATATGATATGGGGCTGATAAGCCGATATCATGTCCTGTGTTTGATGAGCACCTGATTAGCAATCTGATAAGATTATGTAGAAGGAGAAATGAGAAAGAAAAAATAAAATATAATGCAATAAATACAAATATATTGGGTAGCGTGGGGATATATTGGGTAGCGTGAGGATATATTGGATATCCAATATTGGTATCCTATCATATTGAATCCTAACCCAGCTCCCCCCATAAGATAAGAAATCACGTATTGTATAGGATAAAATGAGACAATAGGATAAGCTAATCATGTCCTATTGACCCACCAAACAAGAGATAAGTGTAGAATATGATAAGTTATCCTATCCTATCTTCCTTATCAGGTGCTCCAAACAGGCCATAATTGTCGAAGACGAAGAGGGGGCGTGAAAATTTGGGGAACGAGAACACTTTTTGATCCTTGGAAAAAATAAAGATGAGGGAAAAGTTTAGGAAAAGAGGGAACGCTCAATTTTTTTTATAAAAGATGGGAAAATTACGCTTATGTTAACGATAAATTTAATACTTTTGAATTTGAAACGTCAATAAATAAGAATCATATTTCAAAATTCTTACGAATTTAAAAATAATCATAAGATACGTCGAAAAATCAATAATCAAATTATTCTTTTGAATAATAAGTCCTTAAAATTCAAATAAATAGTTATTTACAATTTGAATATTATTTAACCTAATAAATATAATAATACAATGTTAATTTAAATAATCATAGTAAGTTAGAATCAGTCGTCGTTTTGGGGCAAAAATCATAGTGTTTTTGTAATTTTAATTTATTTCAGGGTTATTATAGTCTTTATAATTATTTAATTTTTCAATCCCAAAACGACATCGTTTTGGGAGTAAATGCGGATAACTTATGTGCATTAACTGCAGAAATATTATTCTGTAAAAAAAATTAGTAAATAATTTGAAAAAAATTAATAAATTTGTTTTTGAAAAAAAGTTAATGTCATCATTCAGCCAATAATTTACACAATCTCATCTCATCTAACCTAATTAGTTTTGTAGATTTGATATCAAAAAAAAAAAAAAAATAGTTTTGTAGACTTTTAGCTAGTTTTGTGGGCCTTTCCAATCTGGCCAAGGACCACTTATTAATAAAATAACATTGTATCATTGATAATAAAGAAAGAAAGAAAATTAATAATCCTATTAATATTATTATTATTAAAAAAATTAATATTTTTGAATTTTTAAGGATTTGAAAATATTATCTATAATCATTTTATTATTCTATTATTTTTTTCCTCATTCAATAAACAAATTGTGTTGATTGAATTTTTTGGACAGAAAAGTAAAACATCATTAGTCAAATCATCATTGCTAATAAAAAATTTGACATTTTTAAATTTGAAGGCTTTTGAAATATGAACATATGAATAGAATCATATTTCAAAATCCAAGCAATTATTAATGATTTTTTTCCTCATTCACTAAACAAATTGTTTGGATTGGATTTTTTGGACAGAAAAGGAAAACATCATTGGTCAAATAAAAAAAATTGATATTTTTAAATTTGAAGGCTTTTGAAAT
>NW_026897164.1:0-29136 GCF_033153095.1 Gastrolobium bilobum | reverse complement strand
ATGTTATTTTGTTAATTTAAATCACACATCAAATCTGGCAAAAAAAAGTTAATTTAATGCTTTTTAATAAATTAATTATGTATATATTACGGTTTTAAAAATAATTACACAAATATTGCACAATATGACATAAATAAAATTATGATTTGTGATTTAAATTTTTTATAATAAATTTTTTATCATAACAAAAATTTGGTTTGTGATTTAAATTAATAATAAAAATAATTATTAATAAGGAAAACAAAATAAATATATTATTTGTGATTTAAACTAAAAAATCAATTTGAAAAATCTGTAGAAATAAACGAAATAATTAAATAAATATTCTAAATCTCTAAAGAAAAAGGATATTATTTTCAAAATTAAAGATTAATGCTATAAGTTTCTGGCTTATTATTTGTGTTATGAAATTAATTATGACTTATGAATATTTTTCAAAAATAAAATTACCTAAATTAGGCGTGAATGCCTCTTGATTGAAACCCAATTTAGACGGCATTGGTAACGTGTCGGGTATTCACACGTGTTGACACGTGTCACATTTTTAAATTCAGAAGCCTCTGAGTTCTGAATTTGTGATTTAATAAAAAAAATAAATCAAGATTTGATGGGCAAAAAAATTAATTTAATGCTTTTTGATAAATTAATTATGTATTTATTACGGTTTTGAAAATAATTACACATCTGTTGCATAATATGACGCTCAATTTGGGCGTCACTAAAAACGCCGAAATTGGGCGTCACTCAAGAGGCAATCACATCTAATTTAGGCGTCACTCATTGTTGACACGTGTCATATTTTTTTTTGTTTAAAAAAATTAATCATAAAACTTCTGAAGGCCATAACTTTTGACTCAGGTATCCAAATCAGGTAATTCTTTTTTTGATTCCACATAACTTTTCGAGATTTACGCAAAGACATGTAATTTGACATATTTTATTTCTCAAAAACACAATTTAAATTTGCAAAAATGGTATTATAAGAGCGGTTAAACCCAAAAGCCTCTAAGTTCTGGATTTGTGATTTAATATAAAAAAATAAATAAAATTTTGATTTGTGATTTTAATTTTTTTATAATAATTTTTTTATTATAACAAAAATTTGGTTTGGGATTTAAATTAAAAATAAAAATAAAAATAATTATTAATAAGGAAAACAAAATAAAGATTTGATTTGTGATTTAAACTAAAAAATCAATTTGAAAAATCTTTAGAAATAAAGGAAATAATTAAATAAATATTCTAAATCTCTAAGGAAGAAGGATATTATTTTCGCAATTAAAGATTAATGCTATAAGCTTCTGGGTTATAATTTGTGTTCTGAAATTAATTATGACTTATGAATGTTTTTCAAAAATAAAATTACCTAAATTAGGCGTGAATGCCTCTTGATTGAAACCCAATTTAAACGTCAATTGTGCACACGTGATGACATGTGGAACATTCTTAAATTCAGAAGTCTTTGAGTTCTGGATTTGTGATTTAATATAAAAAATAAATCAAGATTTGATGGGCAAAAAACATTAAAGGCATTTAAATAATTAATTTAATGCTTTTTAATAAATTAATTATATATTTATTACAGTTTTGAAAATAATTACACATCTATCGCACAATATGACGCCCAATTTGGGCATCACTAAAGACGCCTAAATTGGGCGTCACTCAAGAGGCAATCACGCCTAATTTAGGCGTCACTCATTGTTGACACGTGTCATATTTTTTTTCCAAAAAAAAAAAGTAATCATAAAATTTCTGAAGGAGACTCGGGTATCCAAATCAGGTAATTCTTTTTCTGATTCCACATAATTTTTTGAGATCTACGCAATGACATTTAATTTGACATATTTTATTTCTCACAAACGTAATTTAAATTTGCAAGAATGATATTATAAGAGCGGTTAAACCCAGAAGCCTCTAAGTTCTGGATTTGTGATTTAATATAAATAAATAAATAAAATTTCGATTTGTGATTTACATTTTTTATAATAATTTTTTATTATAACAAAAATTTGGTTTGTGATTTAAAATAAAAATAAAAATTATTATTAATAAGGAAAACAAAATAAAGATTTAATTTGTGATTTAAACTAAAAAATCAATTTGAAAAATCTACAGAAATAAAGGAAATAATTAAATAAATATTCTAAATCTCTAAGGAAGAAGGATATTATTTTCGAAATTAAAGTTTAATGTTATAAGCTTTTGGGTTATTATTTGTGGTCTGAAATTAATTATGACTTATGAAGACAAAAAAATTAATTTAATGCTTTTAAATAAATTAATTACGCATTTATTACAATTTTGGAAATAATTACACATTTCTTGCACAATATGACGTCCAATTTGGCCGTCACTATAATATCCCTAACTTAATTAATTAGCAAATTACATGTAATTAAATAATTAAGCATGTTTTAGTGAGTAAAATTAAGTATAAGGCTTAATGAAATGAATCTGAGTCACTTTGAAGTTAAAAAGTGTACTCAGTGAAAATTAAGGGGTATAAATGGGTGTAGGCAAAAGTACCCAAAATATAAAAATAAAAGTGGAAATATTCCTAGAATAATATTCCAGACTTTTGGGTGAAGTTTGGTAATTATTGGAGTTAAATAGATAGACGAACCAATACCCGCTTAAAGTCACTTAACCTATGTTAAGTTACTAAAACACAAAAAGAGCCCCAAGCCCCCCAAGAAACCCGTCGACCAGCAGAGGAGAAAGAAAGGGAAGAGAAGAAGAAGAAGGAGAGGGAAGGAGAGAGAGGAGATCATAGAGTGAGCAAACTTTGGCCAAATCAACCCCTTCCAAAGCCTAAACCACCTAGAATCTTCTCCTCTTTCATAATCCAAGCTTAGTTCTTAGTGGGGAGCTTTGTGTGGTGAGATATTGGCTCTCAAAAATTCGCCCATTTGGTGAAATTTGGGGTTTTGGGAGTTTCTACCTCCATGGAAGCTTGAGGAGCCATCAATCCTTGGTTGTGTGACCATTGGTGGTAAGATTCTAACCCTTGAACCATGTTTTCTTGGAAATTTCATGATATAGGGTTTTGAATGAATAGTGTTATGGGTTTTGTGTGAATTTGAGTAAATTGGCTATGTTGTGGTAGAATTGAGACTTAGTACATGTTGAAAAAAATGCTAGGAATGTCATTTAATCGGTAAAAATGAGCCTAGTTAGTTAAATGACTATACTTGGTATATTGCAAGATTATCATGCTTGTTGAAGAGTTTTCTTGCAATTGTGATCAATGGTTTGACTTGGTTGATTGATGATTGTGTCCTTGTGATGTCTAGGATTGAGACATTTGGACCAACCGTGAGTGATCAACCATTGGAGCAAGCTATGGAGCTTGATTAGCTCTTTGGAATAGGTGAGCTCATGCTAAGTTAATATGTAGAGTTGATGTGGTAGTAATGGATATAAGTAAATATTCATTGGATAGTATGATTGATGCTATGGCACCTTGGTGTAGGTGAGTTACTTGTAAGTCATTGTTGAAACCAAAGTTGATTGGTTGCTGAACCGTTGGTGGTGAACAAAGGTTGAACGGAAGCTTTGAGGTAAGCCTTCGGACCTTGGGTGTAATTCCCTTGATTGTTCCACCAAACCCTGAAAGGGTAGTGGTGAGTATAGTGTATATAAATGCAATAAAATAGTGTAATGCTTTGTTATACGTATGTGTATGCATTTGGTGTAGCATAGGATGGTGTTTCCCTATGTTGGTATGTTACATGACGATGCGTAAATCATACTCGGTAGTTAGCTGGCCAATAGGACTATTTGCATCTGAGTTTCCTTAGGACAGCTTGAAAGCTCGAGGGATTTCTCCTGGAGATGTTATTGCACTTTGCATAGATATGTATTTACTGCATTATTATTGTTATTGCTATTACACTGATATGGAACTGTGGGGTGGAGAAATGCTCCAAGGACCCCTGGTTTACTGGATATATTCGTATATCTCACCCCGTGTTGTGGGGACCCCCTTTCAGGTAAGGATGTTGCAGGAGCCACCAGTGGCAAGTGGCCATATCTGGATTAGCATATGCATGAAGTGTTGCAATTTTTGAGATTATACATGTTGTTTTGTAGCTCACATGTATAGAATTGTAATTAATAGGCAATGATAGATTTATGATTTGTATATTGGAATGGACTTAGCCTATGCTCATGCCTTTGGTCATCTCTTTTGTTGATGGGAGCCAAGGGAATGATCATAGTGTTTTGTAAGCTAAGTTCCACGATTTGTAATGAATATGTACTGTAAATGATGCCTACTTGAAATTCAATATATGCAAGCTTTTATGTATTGAGTTATTGAATTGGTTGGGCTGAGAAATCATATTAGGTACCTAGTTCTAAATTGGGAATTGTTGAGAAAACAAGGGTTATGCTGCCCAAATTTTAGTACAAGCCATGAGGAAAAGGGCATGCATGTCCCTTTAGATGTTTTTGTATTATGCAAGAACTAAGAACCATTTGTGGAGAGGAATTTATATGATAGATTTGGACCGTGGTGTATGTATGGAAGTTGTAGATATTTTTCGTAGCTTTCCATAGAGACCAATATTGTGTGAATTGGACAAGTACAACTCTAGTTAGAGGTAAAATACTAAGAATTGGTGAAACCTTCAGAGCTTTGGCGCACCTGGCGCCAAACTTGGCGCACCGCGCGCCATAGTGCTTGGAAGCTTCTGTTTCGTAGCGCAAATCGCGCCGGCGTTGGCGCAAATCGCGCCGGGATCACCAGCTGGCGCACCTGGCGCCAACCTTGGCGCCTCCAGCGCCATAACGATCGGGAGCTTCTGTTTCGTTGGCGCCGCGCCGCGCCGCAGCTGGCGCCGGTCGCGCCGGGATCAGCAGGATTCACGCGCTCGTTTCGTAGAAAACCCATAACTTAGGCTACAGTGCTCCGATTTGAGCACGGTTTGAACCCACGCGTAGCTAACGAAGAGATCTACAATATAGTAGAAGTTGTGAAATAAATAAGAAGCAAATTAATGGTTTAAAAATGGAATAAGAACATGATGTTAAGCTTGGTTTATCTGATTCCGCAAGATAATATGGTTATGATCACGCAATTGGATAGTTTAAATTCGGCGTCGTTTTAAAAAGAAAGATTTATCCGGATTTTTAATTGAGCCAATGTGATTGTAACTGCGCTTAATATCATAATGCGATGTTAACAAACCGGTTCTAGAACGGGGTGTTACAGTCACTAAAGACGCCTAACTTGGGCGTCACTCAAGAGGCAATTGTGGTATACCCGGAATATTAACATTACATCGTATTAAGCGGTGCTTAATTAAAAATGCGGAATATTCTTTTTCTTTTCAATTATGACGTCATTATCAATTACCAACTTGATTACTTAATCAATTTCATAAAATATCGCCTGTATGTAAATTGCAATAAGACATCTGCTGAAATACCTCAATATATAGATAAAGTGTGTATCTAAATCACATCATTACATCAAGTAATCCGGACAATATCCTGATACATTAATACAACTCCAAAAGACTCAAGACATAACCAAGACATAATAATACTATGTGTCATGGACAATCCCTATGCTCACCAAATAACATAGTAAACAACAAGTCTCAAAATAAAACTCCATAACATAAACTGAAGCTATAAGCATAAGCAGCATGCAAATCCAGCATCCAATCATGGCAGCATAATATAACAGCAATCTAACTCAGCTCCGGCCTCCTGCCGCCTGAGGTCTCAACATTACCTGACCCTGAAATAAGCATTCCCCAAACGTGGGGTGAGATCTCTAAACTAGAAATCTCAGTAAGACAAGGGGTCCTCAAGGATCTTCCACCCCAAGCTCACTTACATGTGCAATATAAGTTCAAAAAGCATTTATATCATTATCAGTTCCAAAACTATGTAGTGCAACAGATATCTATGGCATGTGTGTATATCACTATCTACTGGCCAGAGAAATGTAGGAATACGTCTATTCCCTACATGTAGTACAAGGAACACCGCTTGCACCTCACCCACAGCCTCACCCTCTTGTATGTTCTACATACTCAGGCTTACCGTATAGGTGGAACACCTCCATGCATATCAACAAGGCACTAACATACAATAGCTCAACAGCATTTTCAAAACATCAAAAGCATGTAACACAGCATGCATATACCATATCCCCATGGGACATGGTGGAACCACAACATGGCTAAACCGAGGACACGAAAGCTTACCTCTAAGCTAGCTATCCAATGCCACAAGCTCAAAGTCCAATCACAGCAGATCACAATCTGATATGGACCAAACATAAATCAATAACATATACCACATGCATACAAACTAAAGACAACGCCTTTCATTACGTTTTCAAGTCTTAAAGCGTCTAACAAAGCCACAAGCCCTAAATCCCATGATTATGGCTTAATCCATTAAATACAGAAGTTCAACTTCATCAATCTAGGGTCTACAAACCCCCAATAGCCTACTGTATGCACAACACAACTACTGTTCTGCGAAATCCCAGAATATCCGGATACTCCTCGGGACCATATCCGGATATGCAATATCCGGATATCTCACTGTACATATCCGGATATTCAATATCCGGATATCCAGAATCCCCTATCCGAATATACAATATCCAGATATCCCAGAACCCCATATCCGAATACACATATCCGGATATCATATCCGGATATCCCATATCTGGATATTACACGGGCAGATATCCGGATATTTCACGACAGAATGCAGTTTCTGCATTTTCGTGAAGATATCCCTTAAAGGTTCCCTTTTTACCGATTTTAAACATCTAAACATGCATTTCTAGGCGTGTTCAACATTACCCAACAACAAGTTATCATCTTTTAACCTTAACATGCATCAAGCTTCCAACTTTAAGCCTTAAAACTCAAGTTAAAGGTTGGTACACATACCACAACTCAAAAACAGCAAAGGGAGATGCTCTTGGAGCTCAACACAGCCCCTCAAGTCTGACTCCAAGTAGATGCACGAAAATGAACACAAGATGACTCTTTTACTCAACAAGAAGACACCTTGAAGCATCAAAATGCCAACAAAAGGTCACACCCTTCAAGAACAGCAAACACAGCTCTTCAAACTCCCTCACTCAGGTTCTCTAACTCAGAAACAACACCCCAATGCAGTCCCAAGACCAACCTTCACCCTCACCAAGTGTTTAAATGGAAGAACAAGCCTCAAAGGTGGAAGCTTGCTCAAGAAATGGAAGGGAAGGCAATGGAACAGTGTATAAGGTGCAAGTCAGCCACCAAGTCACGTAGACAAATCTGAGTGCCTAGGGTTATGTGCTAAAATGCATATATATAGCTAAAACTCACTTAAGCGCACAATATTAACTTTAATTGCTACGCTTAGCATTTTAATACCAAACTTTGGATTCTGAAACTACATAATTTTCTAAGATTTACCATATTTTTCTTATAATTTTCTGAGCAACTTTCCGGTACGCGCTTTTCAAAGCCAGTACCGGTTTCTAGCACCAGTTCTCATTATTTGGACTTGAAACTCGTTTTACAAGTCCTACATATTATTCTAGTAATTATCATGCACTTACTTTAATTTTCCGGGATACTTTTTCGGTACACAGTTATACCGACTAGCAGAACCGGTATCTGCACTTTTCTTCCGAAAAGCGACTTTCAGCATTCTTAATCACTTATTATGATTATTAAGCCTCATAAATAATTATTAGGGTCAATTATGGAATCATTTCTTATTTTTGCATAATTAATTAATTAAATACCTTAATTAACGGTGCGGGTTCTTACAGCAATCACTCCTAATTTAGGCGTCACTCGTTGACACGTGTCATATTTTTTTTCCAAAAAAAATAATAATTTAATCATAAAACTCCCGAAGGCCATAACTTTTGACTCGGGTATTCAAATCAGGTAATTCTTTTTTTAATTTCACATAACTTTTCGAAATCTACGCAATGACATCTCATTTGACATATTTTATTTCTCACAAACACAATTTAATTTTGCAAGAATGATATTATAAGAGCGGTTAAACCCAAAAGCCTCTGAGTTCTGGATCTGTGATTTAATTTAAAAAAATAAATAAAATTTAAATTTTTGATTTAATTTTTTTTTATAATAATTTTCTTTTATTATAACAAAAATTTGGTTTGTGATTTAAATTAAAAATAAAAGTAAAAATTATAGTTCATAAGGAAAACAAAATAAAGATTTGATGAAAAAGAAGAAAAGGGCAAGGGAAGATTTCTTGGTTTTCTTCTTCTCAATCGAGAAAAATAAAACAAAAAGACTAAAGAAACAGAAAGCGGTTTGAGGGAAAAGAACAGAAGCACCAACAGAGTGAGGGTTCTGAAAACGTTTGACAATATAACCAATGTGGGAGTGCCTAAGGGCGGGAGTAATTCTTTTTTTATATACGCAATATCCCTAATGATATCTTTTTTTTTTTTTTTGGTAAGCAATATCCAATGATATCTTATTTGATATATTTTATTTTTCACAAACATAATTTAAATTTAAATCAAGTAATCCTTCTTCCTTAGATATTTAGAATATTTATTTAATTATTTTCTTTATTAATACAGATTTTTCAAATTGATTTTTGAGTTTAAATCACAAATCAAATCTTTATTTTGTTTTCCTTATTAATAATAATTGTTATTTTGTTAATTTAAATCACACATCAAATCTGGCAAAAAAAAATTAATTTAATGCTTTTTAATAAATTAATTATGTATTTATTACGGTTTTAAAAATAATTACACAACTATTGCACAATATGACGCCCAATTTGGGCGTCACTAAAGACGCCGAAATTGGGCGTCACTCAAGAGGCAATCACGTCTAATTTAGGCGTCACTCATTGTTGACACGTGTCATATTTTTTTTCAGAAAAAAAATTTAATCATAAAACTTCTGAAGGCCATAACTTTTGACTCGGGTATCCAAATAAGGTAATTTTTTTTTTATTCCACATAACTTTTCGAGATCTACGCAATGACATGTAATTTGACATATTTTATTTCTCACAAACACAATTTAGATTTACTAGAATGGTATTATAAGAGCGGTTAAACCCAGAAGCCTCTAAGTTCTGGATTTGTGATTTAATATAAAAAATAAATAAAATTATGATTTGTGATTTAAATTTTTTATCATAAAAAAAATTTGGTTTGTGATTTAAATTAATAATAAAACAAATTATTAATAAGGAAAACAAAATAAATATTTATTTGTGATTTAAACTAAAAAGTCAACTTGAAAAATCTGTAGAAATAAACGAAATAATTAAATAAATATTCTAAATCTCTAAAGAAAAAGGATATTATTTTCAAAATTAAAGATTAATGCTATAAGTTTCTGGCTTATTATTTGTGTTATGAAATTAATTATGACTTATGAATGTTTTTCAAAAATAAAATTACCTAAATTAGGCGTGAATGCCTCTTGATTGAAACCCAATTTAGACGGCATTGGTGACGTGTCAGGTATTCACACGTGTTGACACGTGTCACATTTTTAAATTCAGAAGCCTCTGAGTTCTGGATTTGTGATTTAATATAAAAAATAAATCAAGATTTGATGGGCAAAAAAATTAATTTAATGCTTTTTAATAAATTAATTATGTATTTATTACGGTTTTGAAAATAATTACACATCTATTGCACAATATGACGCCCAATTTGGGCGTCACTAAAGACGCCGAAATTGGGCGTCACTCAAGAGGCAATCACATCTAATTTAGGCGTCACTCATTGTTGACACGTGTCATTTTTTTTTTTTTAAAAAAAATTAATCATAAAACTTCTGAAGGCCATAACTTTTGACTCAGGTATCCAAATCAGGTAATTCTTTTTTTGATTCCACATAACTTTTCGAGATTTACGCAAAGACATGTAATTTGACATATTTTATTTCTCACAAACACAATTTAAATTTGCAAGAATGGTATTATAAGAGCGGTTAAACCCAAAAGCCTCTAAGTTCTGGATTTGTGATTTAATATAAAAAAATAAATAAAATTTTGATTTGTGATTTAAATTTTTTATAATAAATTTTTTAATATAACAAAAATTTGGTTTGGGATTTAAATTAAAAATAAAAATAAAAATAATTATTAATAAGGAAAACAAAATAAAGATTTGATTTGTGATTTAAACTAAAAAATCAATTTGAAAAATCTGTAGGAATAAAGGAAATAATTAAATAAATATTCTAAATCTCTAAGGAAGAAGGATATTATTTTCGAAATTAAAGATTAATGCTATAAGCTTCTGGGTTATAATTTGTGTTCTGAAATTAATTATGACTTATGAATGTTTTTCAAAAATAAAATTACCTAAATTAGGCGTGAATGCCTCTTGATTGAAACCCAATTTAGACGTCAATTGTGCACACGTGTTGACATGTGGCACATTCTTAAATTCAGAAGCCTTTGAGTTCTGGATTTGTGATTTAATATAAAAAATAAATCAAGATTTGATGGGCAAAAAACATTAAAGGCATTTAAATAATTAATTTAATGCTTTTTAATAAATTAATTATATATTTATTACAGTTTTGAAAATAATTACACATCTATCGCACAATATGACGCCCAATTTGGGCATCACTAAAGACGCCTAAATTGGGCGTCACTCAAGAGGCAATCACGCCTAATTTAGGCGTCACTCATTGTTGACACGTGTCATATTTTTTTTCCAAGAAAAAAAGTAATCATAAAATTTCTGAAGGAGACTCGGGTATCCAAATCAGGTAATTCTTTTTCTGATTCCACATAATTTTTTGAGATCTACGCAATGACATTTAATTTGACATATTTTATTTCTCACAAACGTAATTTAAATTTGCAAGAATGATATTATAAGAGCGGTTAAACCCAGAAGCCTCTGAGTTCTGGATTTGTGATTTAATATAAATAAATAAATAAAATTTCGATTTGTGATTTACATTTTTTTTATAATAAATTTTTTATTATAACAAAAATTTGGTTTGTGATTAAAAATAAAATAAAAAATAAAATTTATTATTAATAAGGAAAACAAAATAAAGATTTAATTTGTGATTTAAACTAAAAAATGAATTTGAAAAATCTACAGAAATAAAGGAAATAATTAAATAAATATTCTAAATCTCTAAGGAAGAAGGATATTATTTTCGAAATTAAAGATTAATGTTATAAGCTTTTGGGTTATTATTTGTGGTCTGAAATTAATTATGACTTATGAAGGCAAAAAAATTAATTTAATGCTTTTAAATAAATTAATTACGCATTTATTACAATTTTGGAAATAATTACACATTTCTTGCACAATATGACGTCCAATTTGGGCGTCACTAAAGACGCCTAACTTGGGCGTCACTCAAGAGGCAATCACGCCTAATTTAGGCGTCACTCGTTGACACGTGTCATATTTTTTTCCAATAAATAAAATAATTTAATCATAAAACTTCCGAAGGCCATAACTTTTGACTCGGGTATTCAAATCCTATAATTCTTTTTTTAATTTCACATAACTTTTCGAAATCTACGCAATGACATCTCATTTGACATATTTTATTTCTCACAAACACAATTTAAATTTGCAAGAATGATATTATAAGAGCGGTTAAACCCAAAAGCCTCTGAGTTCTGGATTTGTGATTTAATATAAAAAAATAAATAAAATTTAAATTTTTGATTTAAATTTTTTTTATAATAATTTTTTTTTATTATAACAAAAATTTGGTTTGTGATTTAAATTAAAAATAAAAGTAAAAATTATAGTTAATAAGGAAAACAAAATACATATTGATTTGTGATTTAAACTAAAAAATCAATTTGAAAAATCTGTAGAAATAAAGGAAATAATTATAAAAATATTCTAAATCTCTAAGGAAGAAGAATATTATTTTTGAAATTAATGATTCATGTTATAAGCTTTTAGGTTATTATTTGTGGTCTAAAATTAATTATAGCTTATGAATGTTTTTCAAAAATAAAATTAACTAAATTAGGCGTGATTTCCTCTTGATTGAAACTCAATTTAGACGTCATTGCTGGCGTGTCAGGTGTTGACACGTGTCACATTTTTAAACTCAGAAGCCTCTGAGTTTTGGGTTTGTGATTTATTATAAAAAATAAATCAAGATTTGATGTGTGATTTAAATTAAAAAATAACAATTATTATTAATATGAAAAACAAAATAAAGATTTAATTTGTGATTAAAACTCAAAAATCAATTTGAAAAATCTGTATTAATAAAGAAAAAATTAAATAAATATTCTAAATTTCTAAGGAAGAAGGATTACCTGATTTAAATTTAAATTATGTTTGTGAGAAATAAAATATATCAAATGAGATATCATTGCGTAGATCTCGAAAAGTTATGTCGAATCAAAAAAAGAATTACCTGATTTGGATACCCGAGTCAAAAGTTATAGCCTTCAGAAGTTTTAAGATTAATTTTTTTTTTTTTGGAAAAAAAATATGACACGTGTCAACAATGAGTGACGCCTAAATTAGGAGTGATTGTCTCTTGAGTGACGTCCAATTTAGGCGTCTTTAGTGACGCCCAAATTGGGTGTCATATTGTGCAATAGATGTGTAATTATTTCTAAAACTGTAATAAATATATAATTAATTTATTAAAAAGCATTAAATTAATTTTTTTTGCCTACACACTATACTTGAAATATTTACCAAGCACGACAAATTGAAAAGACTTATTTATATCAGAAGCAATATGTGTAACAGGGGAGGTAACAGACCAACACAATTCAATTATTTATTTAAAACAGTATTCACTAATTTTGCAATTAAATCCGAACAAAGAACCACAAAATAGTTCCATAACAGAAACAATATGACAACTAGCATATGACTAAATCAGCTAGATATCATTCATTGCAATTTACTCAGTTTACAAGGTTTCACTCAGCACAAAAATTAAAGATTGAAAATTTATCTCAATGCCTCTGCGATTTTTCTATATCTACTTCAGTCCCTTATACACAAAGGGTTAGATTCCACTTTTTTTTTATCCCGTTCAGAAATTTGTTGTCCAATTCAGGTGGCTCAATTGGGGCAGCTGATATCCACCAACCTGTGCTCCAGGAGCAGCTGCAGCCACCCCAACTCCAACGTTATTGCCAATTGCTGGTCCTAGATGATGATGACTAGCAATAGCAGCTGGCTGTGGAGGAGTATGATACATACAAGGGAATTGCATGTGTGAAGACTGAGCTGCAGCTGCATTGAAGGAAGCATGACCGGTGTGCGAAGGCATGTACGCTGCATGAGGCGTTTGCCCCTGCAAGTTATAGTATGGAGTAGATTGAATGCCAGGATGATCCCTTGGATTCTGTAACCAGATTTCTGATATCTCAGCCTGAGGATTTTGGACATAGAGATTATCTTTGTATTTGACTCGAGATGAATCTTCTAAAGCCGTTGCACCCCAAACCACACCAGGAGATATCATGGCATGGCCAGTTGGATTACCAAAATTTCCAAACCCTGTAGGGCTTCCAGCAGGGACAGGCTTGAACTGCTGAACTCCATATTTAAGGTTGTTGGCATTAAGATGGGAACCACCTCCAGGCATCAACAAGTAACTGTTGCCATTTGTTGGGTGAGGATAGGGAGCATTACTTGAATATCCAGGCATGGCCATAGGTGGAACAGAGACCGGGGACAGAAACTGATGATATGGCATAAGGTTAGCAAAATGTGAAACATGAACTTGTGGATACATCTGAGCCACAGGAGGTTGCTGTTGCACCATAGCAATGGAGGATGCAGGAATACTATTGGCAGCATGGGAGCTCAAACCCTCCTGAAAAGATAACAAACCCTGCCCTCTTAAAGTTTCATCCCACAATGTTGGTCTGAAATAAGGAATGTCATAACCAGTTGGAGGATCGTAAGCCGAGAAGCCCGACATATCATGGGAATCTTGCTGCTGTGACTGTGACTCTGAAGGTGCATAGGACGGACTTGTATCACGTACCAACCCAATACTGGTATAATTGTCCAGATTCTGAGGGCTTGAGGAGTCTTTGATATCAGGCAATTGTTGCTCAGAAGTAGCACCAGCTGATGCTGGAGAGTTCGACCCAGTACTTGTCATCCCGTAAGTCTATCTGTTTGCTCCCAGGAACATCATCAGTGGACAAATCTGGAGCAGATACTGTCAAGCTTGTTGTCGATTCTTCATTTTATTCAGCAGCTTCTATTAATGGATACTTCGATTCATGCATCGAAGAATCAAGTTGTATCCCAATGGTACCAAAGATTAGCTGACAACGATCAGTTTCCGTAACTCGAATATGCTGTGGTATGATGACATTTTGGGTATCATATATATATAATTGGGAAATTTTAACTTGAACCTCTGCAGCGTCTGATTCTATATCAATAGAATTTTCAGCTAGAGGTGAAGCAGCTTTTTTAGGAGTTCCAATCACTCCAGGAGTATTGCTGTTAGACTTCTGACTTGATTTAGGTGTCCACTCTTTATTCTGCTGGGAAACTCTCTGATGTCCCGCGAGTTGTTGATGTGGCCTACTATTATATTGATTGTTCAAGGACGGCCTTCTAGGCGTCACTCATTGTTGACACGTGTCATATTTTTTTTCAGAAAAAAAATTTAATCATAAAACTTCTGAAGGCCATAACTTTTGACTCGGGTATCCAAATCAGGTAATTCTTTTTTTGATTCCACATAACTTTTCGAGATCTACGCAATGACATGTAATTTGACATATTTTATTTCTCACAAACACAATTCAAATTTACAAGAATGGTATTATAAGAGCGGTTAAACCCAGAAGCCTCTAAGTTTTGGATTTGTGATTTAAATTTTTTATAATAAATTTTTTATTATAACAAAAATTTGGTTTGTGATTTAAATTAATAATAAAAATAATTATTAATAAGGAAAAAAAATAAATATTTGCTTTGTGATTTAAACTAAAAAATCAATTTGAAAAATCTGTAGAAATAAACGAAATAATTAAATAAATATTCTAAATCTCTAAAGAAAAAGGATATTATTTTCAAAATTAAAGATTAATGCTATAAGTTTCTGGCTTATTATTTGTGTTATGAAATTAATTATGACTTATGAATGTTTTTCAAAAATAAAATTACCTAAATTAGGCGTGAATTCCTCTTGATTGAAACCCAATTTAGACGACATTGGTAACGTGTCAGGTATTCACACGTGTTGACACGTGTCACATTTTTAAATTCAGAAGCCTCTGAGTTCTGGATTTGTGATTTAATATAAAAAATAAATCATGATTTGATGGGCAAAAAAATTAATTTAATGCTTTTTAATAAATTAATTATGTATTTATTACGGTTTTGAAAATAATTACACATCTATTGTACAATATGACGCCCAATTTGGGCGTCACTAAAGACGCCGAAATTTGGCGTCACTCAAGAGGCAATCACATCTAATTTAGGCGTCACTCATTGTTGACACGTGTCATATTTTTTTTTGTTTAAAAAAATTAATCATAAAACTTCTGAAGGCCATAACTTTTGATCAGACATGTTAGGGATTTAAAGTTTATACCTTTATTCGGATAATTATTCTTGATCAGATGCGTTCTTAATCAATTATTTAAACTTGAAGAACACAAGTCCTCCAATGGAAATTCACACCGATTGGGTGGTTGCTAGACTCAAGAGAAGCACAACGATTGGGTGGTGCCTTTGGTTATTCCAAGAGAGAAAGATAGCCACCACACTGATGTGTGTGTTAGCTAGGGTTTCAATGGAAAAAATTAGAGAAGAAGAGTTACGAAACTAAGAAAGAAAAAAGGCTATATATATGTGGTGCCTCATTAACCCAAGTCTAGGTCAAATCAGCACACCCTCTTCAAATCCCAATCTTATTGGGTAATTTTCTTAATTTTATCTAATCAATCCAATTGATTGGTTTTAGCCCTCAATCGTTTGAACCAATTTATGAATCTATTGGAGTGGGTCTAGCCCATGGTAGTTAAATTGGGATTTTACCTAAAATAGGAAGGAGGATAAAAAATCGTAAAACAAAAAATCCTAACGTAAAAAAAAATCATAAAAGCGTTTAGAATTTTGATGAAATCATTTTGATAAAAAAAGTCATAAAATCGTAAAAGTGTAGATTTAAATCAGAATTTTAACTACCATGGTCTTGCCTAATTTGGGCGAGACCCATCACTTTTCACGTGATGACACGTAGCACAAAAAGTCAATATTTTGATCGTAAAATTTCATAAGGCCATAACCTTTGATTCAGGTGTTCAAGTCAGGGAATTTTTTTATTCCATATAAATTTTTTATATCTAACGTAATGACATCTCATTAAAGGGGATTTGGTCACAAATTATTTGAGATGCTAATCTTGGGGTGTACAATGATCCAGCTATTCACAACTCTAAACTAGTTGCACGACCTATGCGTAGAAGGAAGATGCAGCCTCGTTTAAAGGAATACTTTAATGGCTAGCACTATTTTAGGAACCTATACTTATGTTGATTGTTGTAATTTCAGAAGTGTATTAATTTCTTTTTTTTTCTTTTTGCCTCAGTGGTTGTAATCATGGATAAATTAATTGGCAATGAGGAAAGGAATGAAAAAATTTATTTTCAAAATCTCCCGTCTCTCACACACTTCCCTGCTCTTGAATTCCTTTTCCCCCTAAACTTTCCCTTTCATTTGGTGCTTTCATTAAGCTTCTCTCCAATGTTATAAAAACCGGATCGACCCGGAAACCGGTGAACCGGTCATGTAATCAGTTCGGTTTTCATATTGGACCGACCATGTTACATAACCGGTGTGACCCGGTGCGACCTGGTCAGTTTTCGAAAAAACCAGTGACCCGGTCAGTTCAACTGGTGACCCGGCCCGATCTATAAAAAATAAAAACTAGTTTATTTTCATAAATTATGTCTATTTTTTTTTACTCCCAAACACAAATGATTTATTTTCTTTTGAAATATTTGAGTGACTTGTAGCTTATTAACTTACATAGATTATGTACCTACAATGCTAATATTATCTTGATTATGCAATATGCAGGGAATTTTGATTTCATTTATAGTTAGAGATGTCGTTTACTGAACCTGAAACACTAGTATCACAAATATTATATGTTTGATTGATCTTTTGTTGGACAATGATGTGTAATTTATTATTTTCATATTAAAATATTTGAAATTGGTATATTTTTTTACAAGTATTTAAGTATCTTTATAGTTTTTTTAATATAAATTATAGATTTACATATACTTACCGGGTCATGCGGTTGAACCCGTGACCCAGTACCTCGACCGGATCAATAACCGGGTCGAGTTTAATAACATTGCTTCTCTCCTCCCATGGCTAAAGACACGTCATAAAATCAAGAAAAGAATTAATTAATATCAATGCTCATTGCCGATACGAGGTTGAATTGGCATGAGAAAAGTAAAAAAATCTAAACTTTTTACTTATACGATTATATGAACAATTATAATATATATAATATATTAAAGAATTCAAAACACAAATAAATAGTTAATTTATAATATATAATATGGTATATAATAATTTATAAATATATATAATATAATTAATTAATTTATATTATCTTAAATTAATTAATTTACGGAAGAAAGAAATTCAAGAGCAAGTGCGAGAGAGACATCAGAAATGGGGAAATTTTGAAAATAAACTTTCTTCATTCTTTTTCTCATTACCAATAAGTGTTATTTATCCATATTATAACCAATGAGGCAAAAAAAGAAAAGAAATTAATACACTTCCAAAATTACAACAATCAACAAAATTATGGGATCATAAAATAATGATAATATAACCATTGATGCGTTTGGTTGAGGAGAAATTTTTTGACTACTAGGGAAATGTAATTACTAGGAAAATGGTTAGAAAGTGAGTTTGGTAGGAAAATGTAAAAAAAGTTGTTTGGTAAGACGAAATATTACTGGGTAAATTGATTAAAGTTTTGTAAGTCTATGTTTGGTTGAGTGTAAAATATTGATAGGAAAATGATATAAAATGACGAAAATAACCCTTTTTTATTTTTGAATCTCAATAGCTTGCGTATGACCCTGAGAAATCATTGTTTACATAAATCTACAACTTAACAATTAGTTTTCTAATACAAAATGGAGGATCACTTTGGTCACAATTTTCACGCTCAGTTTTCTACTTCCCTAGTTTTCCATAAATACCACATCTCAAGAGGTATTCTTAAACAGTGAATTTGAACACAAAATCAACTTAAATATGGTTTCCTATGCAAACTTCTTTCCTAGACTTTTTTTTCATAAACTTGTACCAAACATAGCATTTTGGGATACCTACCCACACTTCCCCATCTATCCCAAAAGAAAATCTCAGCCAAACACACCCTTAGACTTTTAGTGTCATTACAAAAAAAAAAGTTCACATCGTATGATCAGGGTACCAAAGAGAATGTTTTTGTGTGGATATAACGAAAAATAAATTAAAATTCTTATATTAAGGATGACAATAATAAAAAAAGGGAGGAAGTTATTCCAAACATGTGCAATATCTAACAATGTGATAAATATATTGAACGCGTGACCCGATAAATATATATAAATCTATTATTTATATTAAAAAATTATAAATATATTTAAATACATGTAAAAAAATGATATTAACTTCAACTATTATTGTCTAACAAAAAATCAATTAAACATATAATATTTGTGATACTGGTGTTTCAGGTTCAGTAAATGACGTATCTAACAATAAATCAAATCAAAATTTCGTGTATATTGCATAATCAAGATACTATTAGTGTTTTAGGTTTATTAGAGGTATAAATATTTTATTTTATTTTTAATTGAGATGTTCCAGATCTTTCTCTTTTCTAATTATGCTCTTCTATATAAGAGCTCCATACGTACAAATGAATTAACCAATTAAGGAAATTAATATTTTTTTATTTTTTTCTCTTTTACCTTCTAACATGGCATCAATAGAAATTTTTTATCCTCCATAAACGAAGGTTCTGCTACTGTCACTCTTTTTTCCTTTATTTATCTATTTACGGGAACTCTAATCGTGCATTTGACAATTTAAGCATGCCAGCAATTGACATTTCATCTAAAAAATTTCCTTAAATATTTAAGGTATGGAATCTTTAAAAGTTCGAATTGAGAAGGCAATGAATCGAAGGATTATATATATATATATATATGACAAAATGATTTATGCAGCCGCTAAACATACAGCAAGCCAGGATCCGCTTCCGGATCCTGTTTTGCTTTTTTTTTTTTTTAAAGTTGTGGGGCTCACTTTTCTGTGTCAGCTGCACAAAAAGGTGGGACCCAACTTTTTTTTATCCTTTTAAATGACCTAACTTATATTATTTCATTCTCACAAAGAGGTGGGACCCACACCTTTATTTTTTTTGTCAACTCTCTCTCCTCCTTTATCTATCTTTTTCTCTCTCTTAAAATGACATACATTTTTTCCTATATATATATATATATATATATATATATTGTAACATCCCCATCTCGAGCCGGTTCAATTAACATACATATGATACAAACAGAACATCGGAAGACTTAACTTACGAAAATACGAACTAACTTTTTCTTTTTCTTTAATCCTTTTTCACATGACATATCACATTGCATACTTCTTCTAATTTAATTCTTATTTTACGGAGACGAAAATCGGACAGAGTAACCTCTGTAAATCGGACAACTGGGGATTTTCCAATCCCACTCTCAAGAGTTCCTGATAGACAGTTTAAACAATATATATTTCCAAAAGTACCAGTCATGCAAATATACTCAGATACCCATCTATGGGCGCATGCTGAACTTGGCTCCGTGCCACAAATCTAATAGCATGCAATCCAATACATAACATAACTGAATACTACATAGTCATATCATCATGCCTGAATACATAAATGTACATGTATCGAATATGAACACTATGCAACAATACATCTTTTCCAAAAATACGTCTAAAACAAATAGTAGCATCCGACCACCCAGAACTCCACATCCTCATACTAGTACCTCTAGCCACGGTTAGTGTCCTTGTCCCATGAGGCTCTTCAATTAACTGTGTTCCTGAGATCATATCCCCAAACGGGGTTAGAGACGAATCTCTAGTAAACTCCAGGTTTATGGAAAACCCTCCATACCCTGGGCTCACTTCCTGCATGATAGTCAGATACATAATATACAAAACATCATATAAGCAATTATCATAACTGAACAAAGCATATATACATATCTTATCAAAGACAAACGCAGTCATTCCCAAGGGATGACCCCAAGCGAAAATCAACGCACGTAACAAATATCTTTTACAAAAATCATCACAATACTCACATCAGAACAAAACGTGTTATATCAAAGATGTACGCAATCGTTCCCAAGGGATGACCCCAAGCGGAAATCAACGTACGTAACAAATATCATTTACAAAATCATCATACATATCCCATAAAACATGTCATATAATCAAATATCATAACTAAACAAAACATATACACATATCTTATCAGAAACGTACGCAGATATTCCCAAGGAAGGACCCCAAGCGGAAATCAACGCACGTGTTCCCAAGGGAGGACCCCAAGCGGAACCAGAACATATCAGAGGCGTACGCAGTCATTCCCCCCAAGCGGAAATCAACCCCAAGCGGAAATCAACGCACGTGTTCCCGAGGGAGGACCCCAAAGCGGAAACAGAACATATCAGAGGCGTACGCAGTCATATCATAACAAAACATATCATATTAACACATATCAAAGTAAATACATCAAAACAAAACATATCATATTATCATATAGCTCTATATGAATGCATCTATATCATATATCTCATACATATCATACAACCTGACCACTGTCCGTACACTATGGCGGAACACAAAGTAGGAGCGAACCCCACAAACATAGAGCTTACCTCTTTGAGCTTTACAATCTGCTTACTTGAAGAACAAGCTACTTATCACACTCCACGAGAATCCAAACGTTCACAGTCCCTAGGTACACCTAGAGAAGGAATTCAACATAAAACTCAATAAAATGATATAATGCCATGTAAATATACAAGACACACACTTTATTGTTTATTTTCTTTTTACTTAATCATATTAAGTCATGAGTGGGGGGTTCTTTGTTCAAGAAATCCCCACAAAATTCCACATATTCACTTAGTCTTAGGATAGTCCCAAAAGGCATTTAGAACACTCATTACTCCTCTTAGCACCTAAAAGCCTATTTTTCCCAATTTAAGGCCGAATGCCCATTACAAAGGAGCTATAAGATTTCTCTTTGTCTAGTGCCTAAACCCAAGCTTAGCCACCTATATAAATTATTTTACGCATATAAGTGTCCTCACTTTGCGAAACAATATCTCCGAACATATACCTCATTTGAAAATGGCCAAAACTCATTTTAAGGCCATACAAAGGAGCTACCTTATTTTCTTTTTTATTTCACCAAACCGAAGGTCCATACACCTTAGAATATCATTCCACGCATAAAAGTATGCTCGCTTTGTAAAACAGTAACTCATAGCACATACTTCCTTTGAAAATGGCTAAGAGGCACATAAAGGAAATCATGCCAACTTCATGATTTCAATGTTTTACTCCATCAAATTCAAGCTTATCACACACCTCTAATCCAAGATTCGTTAATTGATATATACGACACTGTTCATCTCTACAATACTATTCATGTATGCGTCACTATTCACGTATACGACACTATTCAAAAATACGGTATTTTTAATTTTCCAAAATACATTTTCACCGTTAAAATTCTCATCTAAACACTTTTCTCAACATGAGCTAAACCTGAATTAAGCTCTAACATGCTCAATCAATCCAAATTTTTAAAATGAAAACCTATATTCAATCTTTCTCAAAACTCAAAGAAAACAAAGATTTCTTAACATGAACTTACCTAGAATGAAGGGAGAAACTTGCTTCAAGCTCCCATGGCTTCAAGCTCCATCAAAACCCATATTTTCCATGAAATTCGAATTCTTTGGGGGAGAAGATCTCTCTACAGTGAACCCCACTCAGAAATACTGGTACCAATAGATTCCTCTCGAAATTTCTCACAGGTTTGGCTTTGGAACGGAGTGATTTGGAGGTCTCTAGCTCAAGTTATGAATTTTGGAAGAATTTTAATCAAAATCTCCATTTTCATTTTCTTTCCTTCGTTCTCTCTGTCTCGCGTCCGTAAAGAGAAGGGAACAGTGACTCCCTTGAGTCACTTATATAAATTCATTATACTAGCGGGTATAAGCTCATCTATCTACACACCTCCATTCATTACCAAACTTTAACCAATAGACTAGAATATTTTTCTAGTCACGTTTCTATTTTTACTTTCACTTTTAGATAACTTTATTTACCCGCATTTTTTACCTCTTAACTGTCATTTTAACTCATTTTTCACCAAAAGTGACTTTATTTCTTTTTCTTTGTAATTATCCTTCAATATTAAATCCATAATAAATGTGAGGGTCATTATATATATATATATAAAAGAGATGGGAAAAGTGTGTAATATTTCAAAGGAGGTAAAGTTTTGTCATTTTAAGTGAGAGAAAGAGATAGATAAAGGATGAGAGAGAGTGGACAGAAAAATATAAAGGTATGGGTCTCACCTCTTTGTGAGAGTAAAATGACATAAGTTGTGTCATTTTCCCTTAAGAGATATGATATTGTTACTATCAATTAATGTTATTATCAATGTCATTATCAATTTATTTTATCGATAAATCGATTATGTTGATTTAACGATTCTGATTTAACTTTCGAAAAATCTTCTTTTTTCTCGCTATATTTAATATTCTATATTTATTTTCACCTTTGCATGGTTATGATTTCTTATATTTAAAAATTTCTCATTAAATATGGAGAGTCATAACCATCCAAAGGCGAAAATAAATATAACCGTTGGATCAACATAATCGATCTAACGGTGAAATAAACTGATAGTGACATTGACATTAACACTAATTGATAATAAAAATATCCTATATCTGTATATTAATGATTTCTTATAATAATAAAAAATAAGTTCCTAGATATTTTCCTCTTTTAGTATTTATTTGTGGCCATCCCTAACTTCTGAGGCAGTGTTTTTCTTCATAATCATGGAACTACATCTCCAGAATATGCCCTCACCTGCGATGTTGTCCTTCTTTCTCTTCTTGTTCATGGTGTTTAGCATAGTTTGGAGATCAAAAACCAAGTCTTCAAACTCCAAGTTACCACCAGGGCCTCCAAAACTGCCACTTATTGGGAACATGCACAAGCTTGGTAAAATGCCTCATCAAGGCCTAACAAAATTAGCAAAGAAATATGGGCCTCTGATGCATATGAAACTTGGTGGTCTTTCTACCATAGTGGTGTCTTCCCCTGAAATGGCCAAAGAAGTTATGAAGACACATGATATCATCTTTGCAAATAGACCTTATGTTCTCGCAACAGATGTTATCGCTTATGGTTCAAAGGGTATGAGCTTTTCCCCTTACGGAAGTTATTGGAGGCAGATGAGAAAGATTTTCACGTTTGAGCTACTAACACCAAACCATGTTGAATCATTTCAATCAATTAGGGAAGAGGAGGCATCAAATCTTGTCAAACAGATATGTTTGAGTGAAGGGTCATATATCAATCTTAGTAAGACGATTAGTTGCTTTTCCTATGGCTTAACATCACGAGTAGCCTTTGGAGCAAAAATCTGAAGACCAAGAAGCATTCATAATTGTTATGAAGGATGTCTTAAAATCAGTTGCTGGTTTCTCTATAGCTGACTTGTATCCTTCCATTGAAGTGCTTCAAGTTTTGACAGGAATAAGGTCCAAAGCTGAGAAACTCCATCAAGAAATAGATAGGATCCTTGAGAAAATTGTCAGAGATCACAGACACACGAGTTCAGAAACAAAGGAAAACAATGAAAAAGTAGGTGAAGATCTAGTTGATGTCATGCTGAAGCTTCAGAAGCAGAACAACCTTGATCATCCTCTATCTGACAGCGTTATCAAAGCAACACTTTTGGTATGTATTTTTCTAATAGAAATCACATAATTTCCAAAAGTAGCTCCAAGTTGATATCACCAAAGATCAATTAAATGTGGTTGACTTTAGATGCTTACAATTTTTTCTTTATTAAAGACTGCTAGTTGCAGGCAAAGGAAAAGCAAAACTCATAATATACTGATATTTTAAATACCAAATGTTGCTCTTTCAACTCTCTCTCACGTGTATATTTAAATGAAGAAATTTTTAAGTAAATTATGTTTATAATTCTTGAATTTCAAAAAAAAAAAAAAATATTTTCCATGGAAATTATTTAATAGGACTACAAATCGTTTAAGTTAGAGGTTTCATTAGATGCTAGTGCAAGTGCTGCAAAAAATTGTTGGCAATTCTATTTGTTGGGTGGTTTGCTGATGGTGGAAAATATAAGTTCTAAAAAAAGGGACGTTCCTCTGTTCTTGCAGAACACAGACTCGGTCCTTAGTTCCAACCCAAGTGCGCAAGTGCACGCATCAAGTAATAAAGGGAGTATTAGTGCCCAAATTATCGTTCCCACGAGGATAGAGTGCTAATTATTGTCTTATTACTATTATAAAGAATGAAAATGAGAAGAAAAGTTAGTAAATGAACTGTCTGGTCAAACGTTCCCTACTGTCTTGACAACGTTCCTCAGGAACAGTAGGTTCAATCTGGTGGCAAACATGCTCGCTGCGTTATGTATGTGATCCTTCCTGTTTAACAGAAGGTGAGATAATAATCATTGGAGTTTTATAAATACTAGATGAAATAAAGTAAAAACTACTAAAACAGAAATAACTATAATCAAGAGACAACAGGGTGGTGGTTAAAACAGTTTAACAAAAGGAACGGATTCACTGCTCCACTCTTAAAGGGGCTGTTTTCTCTGCTCAAGACTTAGCACTTTTTGGCTTTGTCCCAGTTTCTTTGTCTGCCAACTCTGATTCCTCAGCTCATGGACTAGATGGCTCACAAGTTTCCATATTCCTATGGCTCCCTTGACTCCAACAGGTACTTAGTTCAGAACCTTAAGATGGACGAGTTGGCCCCTTATTCCTAAGGTGACCAGTAGCGTTTTTGCCATGACAACTACCTTCCCCAATGGCTAAGCTGTCTGAAATCCCTTCCTTATGGAAGTTCCTTTCTCAGTATGTACCCAATTTCCATTGGTGCACAATGAATATAGCTTACTTAGCCAAAGAAATACAAAAAGCTTCGGTCAAGAGTTTAGAAAATAGTTCTTTAAGAGTTTCACAGTTTACCGGTTCCACAGATAGTTCAGCTCATGGCTAATAATTTAAACATAATTATTCTCAACTGAAATCACATAGACCCGAGATTCAGTTAAGAGATAACGAATGGAACGAAGAGAAAAACACTTATATTAATTTAAAAGACAGTTACAAAAGAAACAGAAAATGGAGAAGATGGTTTGTTGCTCGTGAGGAGTCTTAATGGGTGTTACAGAGAGGAGAAGAGAGGTTGTCACTTAACTACAGCTACAACTTAAAAGTAAACTAAGTTACTAACTACTACTAATACTAGGTGATCTCTTCCTTTCGGACTTCAAACCCTCCAGGAGTCGATGATGTTTTTGTGTGAAGGTGGTCCTATTTATAGATGGAAGAGGAGTGGCAAGGCTGTGATTTCCTTGGAGCTAGTTGCTTGAATGAGAGGACGGGACGGTGGTAGCAGAGTGTGAAGATTGCGTAAATTGCTGGATGGAACAGGATTTGGTAATGATTAGCCGTTGTTTGTAGGCCTTCCTATGCTTTGCTTTCTTTTTCAGCCAATAAGAACTCTTGATTCTCTGCTCTTCATGTTTCCAGCTGCTTAATTGGTGCACCGCCTTGCTTTTTAGAAGTCTTTAACCCTCCGTCACCTACAAAGTGTACAGAAGCATTAAATGAGTGGAGCAGGTGCATTAAATGTGTCTCAGTCCGTTCCCCTTTTAATATATTTTAAAGGAATACGTTACCATCCGTTCCCCCACTGTGTTTTTGTCACAAATGTGGAAAACAAGTAATTTTCATGCTGAAGTTTCTCATCAGATAAGGGAACGTATGATATTTTGCCATCAAAATGGGCTTAGATGGGGACGAATTTACGTCCCATCACTATTCATGTTAGCATTTATTTTAGGATATCTTCAGTGCTGGAAGCGGTACTTCAGCAAAAACCATAGAGTGGGCAATGTCAGAACTTGTCAAAAACCCAAGGGTGATGGAAAGAGTACAAGCTGAAATAAGAAGGGTCTTTGATGGTAAAAGGCATGTAGATGAAGCTAACATTCATGAACTGAAATACTTAAAGTCAGTTATCAAAGAAACCTTGCGTTTACATCCTCCTGTCCCATTATTACTACCAAGGGAATGCAGTGAGAGATGTGAAATTAATGGTTATGAGATACCAGCTAAGAGTAAGGTTATTGTTAATGCTTGGGCAATTGGGAGGGATCCAATCTACTGGATTGAAGTTGAGAAGTTTTATCCAGAAAGGTTCCTTGATAGCTCAGTTGATTACAAAGGTGTAGATTTTTCAGTTTATCCCATTTGGTGCTGGAAGGAGGATGTGTCCTCGCATTACATTTGACATTGTTAATGTTGAAATAAAACTAGCAAATTTGATTTTCCATTTTGATTGGAAGATGCCTAATGGGAATAAGCCTGAAGAACTTGACATGACAGAATCATTTGGCTTGTCTGTAAGAAGAAAACATGATTTGTACTTGATTCCTTGTATGTATCACTCATCTGCTAATTAATACCACTGTGAAGGAATTCTTGTTTATGTTCCCAATTGTTGGTATGACTCATATTTCACGTTCGGACGACGACCCTTGTTGGCAGGATGCCAAGAAAACTAATGTTTGTGTCCCTGCTCTTCTAGTTAGTTATCAGTATGATGTTGAATGAGCAATTTTCTGTGTTTATTGATAGTTTGAATTGAAAGAGGACTGGGTTTTGTTTTTGATTTATGAATTTTCCCCTTCAATCTTTGTTGCCCATCCCTTGTGTAGTGGAATGTGTACCATGTAGATGTCTTCTATTTAGGTTGAAAGGTAATTTGCAATTCACTCATGCACCAAGAGTTCATTATCCCATTAGATTCTACACATTAGGAATTTGAATTGAGTTAAACATTTCCTATTCTGATAAAATATCTTCTCTGAAATGTAATTTTAGCAGGGGAATGAACATATATTCTGTGCTAAGGTATGACATTCCTGCTACCTGTTTGAACTATGTGATTTACATCCCTATTGTAGTTAACAGCTTGATCTTTACTTGAAAGATCAGGTAATGAGTCAAATTTGTAAATGTTAAAAGAGAATGAGCTCAGGTTGAGATTGAAGCGAGAAAAGGGATGAAATCTAATAGAAGATGTTTGTAATTTGTTGAGAAAATTTTCTTTTACTTAAATCCAGGTAAAAAAAATTGTATTATTAGGAGGATTGAAAAAAAGTTTGATTGGTGCTCTTTGTATTGAAATATGACAAACTATTGTACAATGGAACACAGTTTTGCAATTGTTACAACAAACATTTGTAATGGGGTTAACCATAAACTTGGAGAGTATTTTCTAGAAGGAATTTACTGTTAGTTGTAAAAATTTCCTAATTTAGCACTGTGTTTCTTATAGAAAATGGGCCAGAATAATCTGATTTTTCTAGGATAAGTGGCCCAATTTGAAAAGAATGAGCTTAATAAGGAGTGTGGGCTGATAATGGTAATTTTGTAAATATATTGATATTCTTTTTCCATTTAATTACAGGATTGCAGTTTAGTAGAAGAAAAGAGATGAGCTAGAACAATCTGAACCATGGATTGATTTTGGAGCAATCAAATGGACAACATTCACTTGGAGTTATTAGTTTTAAGTCTGAGTCTTGGAGTTGTAAAAACACTTAAATTTTTCTTTTCGCTTTTCCGGTTTTCAATTTTTTTGAGCACTTTTAGTTTTCTTTCCAAGTCTGAGTTTAAACTTTGTAAGTTTCTTAGAGATACATGCACAAGAAAGGACATCACTCTTGAAGGGATTCAAGAAGATTGATTTTCGCGTGCAGCTTTTGGATTTGCAATACTGTGGTTAAGCTTTTCGTAGTTTTAGCAATTTCATTTGTGAAGAACAAATTGGTCTGTACTTTTAACTCTTACTATTTCTGATCTTTATGAATGAATAACATGATTTCTTTACTGTCAAAATCATTTTTATTTTATTTTTCAACATGCATTGCTATTTCTTTTTTATAGAATTCTGAAGGAGAAGATAAGTACCTATTAATTGAATCAAATTGTTTTACATGTTCTTGATGTTTGATTAATGAAACTTTTTGGTTTGAGTTCCATGGGAATGGACTTTAACATTTCTTGCATGAACTTGTATTGGGAAATTTGAGTTTATGAATTTCATTAATTAATCACTCCAAGATTGGGGATAATCTGGTATATAAATTGATTACATGTCATCAACGAATTGACTCAAGATTAAGGGATTAATTTGACTCAATTCAGAATTGGTTTTTGGAAAATTCAGTTAGGTTCTACCAAAATCAATTTCCATCAAGATAGTTGCTATAGTAGTTAAAATGCAGACATGCAACTTTTAAGGGAAAGTCATTGAAATTAGAATTCTAGAGTTTTAATCTTGATTCTACATTTTTTGAACGTGAGTTGAGCACTTTTGATTAATTTACAATTTTAGAAATCAAAATTTTTATTGAAAAGTTAAATATAATCAAGTTCATGAAGCTGAAAATTAGAATAGATAAAAGAGATAAAATCCTTGTTCTCTGTGAACGATACTCAAATTCTTTTTGATTCTATACTTTTACCCTAACAAAATGGCGTTGTTGTTGGGGAACGGTGCTTCATTTATTTATTTTTCAAGTTCTTTCATTTAGTTTCTCGAATTTGTATTTTTGTTACATTTTAATTCTTGACAAGTCCTGATTTTTTTTTTTTTTTTGCAGTTTACTAATTCTGAACACAGAAAAAGAGCATTGTTACATTAGATGTTCTGCCAAATCTAATTAACTAAGGAAGTTGAATGGAAATGCCATG